>NC_134486.1:289210492-289442992 GCF_040206685.1 Ascaphus truei | reverse complement strand
CTGGCCGAAGTTCACCGCAGGGCAGCGTCGGGAAGAACCAACGCTTCAGTGCAGAAGTCCAAGGCAGGCCACTGCAAGAGGATAGCAGCAGGCCGCAGGAAAGGAAGGGTAGCCACTGCTAGGAGGGAATGCAGCAGATACCAGTGCTGGCAACAACGCTTCAGCACAGACGTCCAGGGCAGGCCACTGCAAGGAAATAGCAGCAGGCCAGTGCTGGCATCAACGCTTCAGCACAGACGTCCAGGGCAGGCCACTGCAAGAAGATAGCAGCAGGCCGCAGGAAAGGAAGGGTAGCCACTGCTAGGAGGGAATGCAGCAGTTACCAGTGCTGGCATCAACGCTTCAGCACAGACGTCCAGGGTAGGCCACTGCAAGGAGATAGCAGCAGACCAGTGCTGGCAACAACGCTTCAGCACAGACGTCCAGGACCAGGCCTCTGGATACTCAGGAACTTGGAAGGTAAGAACGCTAGGAGAGAGGCCTGGGGTGGTTTGTGGCAGAGATAGTAACATAGAGGTAGGAATAGTTATGCTCGGCCCTGGTTCAGTGCCAACGCCCTGGATATAAAGAGCGGAGATCCAATCACAGGAGGAGGGTGTGTGAGAATTCCTCCAATGAAAGAGCATAGGGCAGAAGCTGCAATGAGAGGCAGCACCTGTGCCATAGATTACCAGAGGAAGCTTGCAACTGCACAGGTCTGCAAGGCTATAGTCAAAGCCAGTAGTGGATTTCTTACACTGATGCCATCCCCCATACCACCGCGGGAGACTCAGGGATTCTGTAAGCCAGCAGGTGCACCACACTACACTTCATGTAACTGGGGTCAGTGTCCACATAGGGGGGGCAATATGAGATTGGCCCGGGAAAACACCGTTACAGTGCCATTCTGTATATTTTTATCCGAGCTGTATCTTGCACATGATCTCATAAAACTGTGGACAAATTAAAAACTTCTAACAATAATAAGCACTGCAGAAGCATGGCTATTATACATTTATTCACCCTTGGGTCTGAATAGTCAGTGTGTAGTAGACTGCCATATACTGTAGTCACCAAATTCCCTCAGTACCTTAGTGATTTGTTCTATGTAGACCTGAGTACTGATTTATCACTTTTACCAAGAATGAATACAAAGTGTGCATTCAGATAAGTTTGTGGGATGGATTGAGAAACATGTGTCCACTGACGTTCAGGGACCCTGAGTTCTGGAACAGTGAGCCCAGGGTTGACCATGTAAACTGTGGAAACAATATGGCCACCTCGTCAGGGCTTGCTCAAATAGAAAAGCCCTGATGTCATCAGGAGACGATGCTGCAGCTTTCTATTGGTCACCCCGGCAGCCATGTTTGTAGTTTTATTTATCAAAATTGGTACAAATAAACTACAAATAGCTCTGCAACCAGGGGTTCAAGAGACACCGGTGGACCGCCGATTAGCTCAAGTTCAATCAGGGCCCCCTGGTTCAGTGTGTGACACAAAAATAAACATATTGGGGTCTATTCACTAAGCAGCGGAAAATTGCATTCGCCAGGAGTTTGAATTCGCCATGTTTTTGGCGTGTTGCCCTCGCTGTATGCATGAAGGGCCAAATCCCTGGCGAATGAATACGCCACCACCATTTGAAAAAATGGTGAGTAACCGGTGGCGAGACAGGCTGCCTGGCGAGAAGCTGCCGAGAAGCTGTCCCCTGCCGAGATGTGTCTGCAGCTGAGAGAGATCTGCTGCTCTCTCGGCGCAAACATCGGCACATTAAAAATTATGTTAAATACAATTTTATTCATAGTGTAGATGTGCAGGGGGTCTCCGGAGCTGAACCCCATTGGTTTCAGGTCGGGGGACCCCCTGCTTGCCGAGATACAGGCCCCTTTATGCCATGGACAGCAAGAACGCTCTGACATTTACAATAGCACACTCCCATTCATTTAGGAGGAGTAATTTTGCGAACACATACATCTATGTTTTCAAACAGCTACAAAGCTGGGTGCTGGATCTAACACCTCAGACTAATACCTGGAAGAGGTGTATATCCTAGTACCACCCAACTGAGCAGATAATTATATTTTGCTCAATGGTGGAGGGGTAACTATACACACCCACTTATTTGGGTTTTTAGGTTCTAATATAGACCTACAGTATAGAATTCTTCACTTAGTACTAGTTTTCCTAAAATACACAATACAGGAGCTGTAACATGTCTATTCATGATTCTAATCAGCCACAGAGCTGAACACTGGACTTAACACTTCTCACCCAAAGTTTTGTGGGAAGTGTACCTCCTAGTGTTACCCAACTGAGCCAATCAGTACATTTGGCCCAGTGGTGGAGGGGCTACCATACCCACCCACTCACTTGGGTTTTCATGTTGAACAATTTCCACCAGGAAGGTTATATTGTTCCTTGTTACCCTCAAAGGACATTTATGAGAGGTGTGCTATATATCAATATCAATCATTACATTGATTTATCAGTATACAGGGATTATTATCCCATTAAGGACAATAGGAGTTGAAACAAACACAATAATAATTTTGTGGTTAGAATCTTTATTTGTATAGTTCTACCAAGTGTTTGGTTATTTGCTCCTAGACTACCCTTGCGATTCACTCTCCGAATTTTTATTGTATGTTTACTTGTTTGTCTTGTCTGTCTACAATCCCTCACACATATAATTAAATTTATTATAATAAACTGGATTTCTAAGTAATTAGGTGTTCTTTGTGCCACAATCAAAGGGGATCCTTTTCTATCTTTATATCCAACTTTTTTCTATGCCTAAGGCACGTTCTATAGTGCCGGGCGCGTGCTGCACCGTGCGCGTGCTGCACCGTGCGCGCGTGCGGAATTTCAGTTGGCTGACATCAGTCCGCCTTTCTATACGAGGGCCGCGCGCGCGCACGGCAGGGAGAGGGGAGCCGACAGACAGCGGCGAAGATGAGGAAAATCATCTTTTCGCGCCGCTGCCTGCGCTCAAATGTATAAATATGTGTGTGTGTATATGTATGCATGTGTATGTATATACAGTCTATGCGTGTGTGTATGTGTGTGTATGTATTTGTGTGTTTGCACAAGTCTAATACATTTTTTCTTTTTACCAATTTTTTTTACACAAACACACACACACACACACCCATATACATACACATACACACACATACATATACACATAAACACACACAAACACACACAAACACACTCAACACTGTATACTCCCGAAAAGCATGCGGCACATGCACGCGCGTTCGCATAGGCACGCGCGGCCGCACAGCCGCATGCTGTATATAACAGCCCTAAAGGTGTAGCATCTTATGTAATTCTAATATGTCCCACATGCTAAGTCTAGAATTTCCATTTAAAGTTAGATCATGAGGTAAGAACTTTACATGCAGTTTATGAAAAGGCAGGTTCTAATTAATAGGTACCTCTGTTGATGTCCAATATTACCCCTAAAGGCGATTTCTTATGTTTGGCCTATGAAGGGACTTTCCCACTTGTTGAGATTATAACCATCATGAGTCATTTCATCAATAGTAATGCGTAAATATTTGTATACTGAAGAATTTTTAAATATATAAATACATCATTATAAATAACATATAATTAAAATGTTTTTTAATATGATTTTATTGTGAAGGAGCTCATTGCGCATGCACCATAGCTTAGACATATTTGCTAGAGATGCATTGTGAGTTTCCATGGTAACTGCAGAGCTAATTATAGCCAGGAAATGAGCCCGACACATTACCAGCCCCTGACGAAGTTCCATAGAGGGAAGAAACGCGTAGGGCATATTGACGTGGTGACCTCACATCACGTGACACACACGGACCCAACTTGCTGCTGTGGGAGTAACTCGTTTGCCAAACACATCTGAAGTTACATTGTAGCTAAGTATATCCATTTTATCCATTAAGAGATTCAGTTGCTGATTTTTGTGAACCATTCGGAGATTTAAAGTGAGGGCTAGTAAAATAAGGCTGAGTTCAGACAGGCTGCGATGCGACGTGCGCGCGCTTGCACACGTTCGCCTCTCTTTCGCTTTGGTGGGTGGGAGTTTTCAAACTGAAAACTACCCCCGGCGGCGATTGATGCCGCTGCACTTGAAGAAGACAACTGAAGTTGTAATCGCGTCATTCTGTCTGGTGGGGATGAGCACACATCGCCCAGCAGAGAGGCGCAGACACTCAGTAGCAGCCTGTCTGAGCTCAGCCTTAGGCCTCGGCCAGGCTCCCCGCTGGCGTGCTGAGGCGCGCTGAGGCTTAGGGAAAGTGGGTGCTTTCGCTGGCCTTGCAGGTGCTTTCCCTGCGCGCCATCAGGGGGCGGGCCAGGGGCGGGCCAGTGGCGTCACGGAGCTGGTTCGCCCTCATTGGGCGAACCGCTCACGTGACCGGCCCTACGCGCCGGCAAGCGGGGACATTTTAAAATTCCCTAAGACCTACGCTTCCGCGCGCTTGCGGAAGCGTAGGCGAGCCCCTACTAAAGCCGCTCTTATTGCAGCTGTAGGGGCTCAGTGCTGAGCGGGAGCGTGCCTCAGCGCGCCTCCGCCAGCAAGCAGTAAGCATGCTCAATCACAGGGGACAGGCCTGTTGGATTTAATCCCATCCGCATCGGATGCTGTAGAGCTTGGCTTGCCATGCTGGTGGACATCACTGACCGGAGGATACAGGTAGGGCAGGGAAGGAGGAATTGGCCCGCGAGTCCATCTAGCATCCTCCGCAGATTAGTCAAAATTCTGTAGTCGGCCGGCGCTGTTTCCCGGACCACCCTTTGGAGACCACTGGTCTATAAGGTGTCTCCCTGCACAAGAAGTGTCTTATGACATACAGTAGGTCAATATTTATGAAGCTGTGCTTATTGTTTAAATGTTTCATTGCTTCTTTCCTCAACTTGAAAGAATAATGAGAATCTTGAGCAAAGATTCTTGCCAAAGTTCTTAGTAATAAAGTTTGTTTCTTTATATGTGTAATGGGTATTCCCTGTGAATACAGACGCTACTACCTGCTGTGTAACCTGTGTGGCTCTCAGGAGCCTAAGCCTCCGCTTGGGGAGCCTAGGGTACATACATATAATACGATCTCATGGTGCAACGCCTCCACCTGGGAGGGATCCCAACGGAGTGGGAGGAGGCCCTCACAGGAAACAATCACGATAAGCAAACAGTTGTAAAACAGAACTGGCTTTACTGCATATATATAAGCATAACATTCACTAAACACATTAACGGTTAGCAATGCATAAGGATATTGCATAATCCCCACACCCACCACCGTGTACCCCCACACCGTGTCCACAGAATACCCCCCCTTGTCCCGTGGTCAGTGATGCCACTACAGTATGTGAGAGTACTCTCGTGTGTGCACGTGCATAACGTTACCTGCCCAGTGCGACGGCACCTGGGCGTTAAAGACTCTTCGCAAAGGATCAGATGACTTTAGGACGACGTCCGGTTCCTCCGGTGAGAAGATCTTTGAGGACGGCCCACCCTTGGTACGGTTCTGCTCTCTGTGCTGAGCAGGCTTGATCCCAAACCTCTGGAAGGAAGCGCAGCGTCCGCTGTGTCCCTAAGTGACTCTGGATAGTAAGGGGCAGGGTCCCTAACCTGGGGCCTGTCCCTACAACACACAAAACTACTGGTGGCTCAGGGCTGTCTGAGGCCTAGGGGGCTGCTGGCCTAGTGCAAGGAGTCACTGACTCCTGCTCCTTACCTCCTTCCCCTAGCTGCTCCTGACGCCGACTAACATGCTCCTAAACCCCGCGAAATGTATCTATCCCTGAGCAGGGAGATACTGTAGCCCTATTGGCTCCCTGGGGTC
Source organism: Ascaphus truei (assembly GCF_040206685.1). NCBI lineage: Eukaryota > Metazoa > Chordata > Amphibia > Anura > Ascaphidae > Ascaphus > Ascaphus truei. The sequence goes on along the minus strand of NC_134486.1, from coordinate 289,437,182 downwards.
AGGTGGGGCTGCAGAGGCTCATGGGACATGTAGTCCCCTCCAAGAGCCCTCTTCTGATTGGTCCGTGTTGCCGCGCTATTCACTGCGCTTGCGCGACCTGTCTGTGGGCCTCGGGCGCTTGGCTCTCACTGTGCATGCGCAATGACACTGACAATGGCGGCGCGTCGCCGCCCTGCTCTGGGAGCGCCGGGAGCCCTAACAACGTGATCGCGGCCCTGGCAACTGGCCGCACGCGTCCCCGGCAACCCCCCGAGCAGGATCCTGACCGCCCCCACTCTTGCGTTCGGCCGACGGGACCGCCATTGGGCTCGGCGGCACCCGCGATTGCCAGCAAGGTGAGGGGGGACTTGACAGGCAGGGGGGACCTGGTTATATCCTCCCCCTGGTAAAAACCCCAACGTCCTCGCTTGGGACACATAACTTCAAAACTATATACATCAGTTATATAATAAAAATGCAGTTCAATTATATAACTTAGCACATTCGCATTGACTTTATACGATGTTGCACAATTCGGTGAGCATCACAATCACAGATTGGATTTTGCTCCGAGACCACTGCTGAGCCTCATAATGGGGTGCTCCAATTTGATCATAGGTTACCCGATTTGGAGGATACCCGACTTTTTGGCTCCTACGGAGCTGTTCTTCAGCAACTCCCTCTGGGGAGTAATAAGTACAGTCCTGAGGCTCAGCCTCATCCCTTGAGGGGAGAAATGTCTCTGAACAGTCTCTGTTAGGCACAAAGCACGGGCTCTGTGAATCCAAGGGCTGGCCTGTTGGTGCCACCCATAGTAGGCATTGGCCTACGGGGCCCTTTACCCATAGCTCCTCCGGGAGATGCCCCTTCTGTGGAATAGTCCCTTTCAGAGGGTCCTTTCCTTAGGGTCTTCAGGAGTTTCAGAGTGGGTTTCGTTATTTACAGTCTCTTGACCATCTCTGATAAGTCAGACTCACCGTTGAGGTGTGGCCAGTATTTCTGTTTCTTCGTCTCCCACTTGGGGAATGGGGAGAAGGGGATTACGATGCCAAACCTTTACCCGGCCGTCAGTGTCTTTGATGCGATAGACCGGGAGGCCGGGCATCTGTGACCTCATATACGCCGTCTCTCCACCGGTCCGCCAGTTTATGTTTTCCGGGGACCCCCAGATTACGAAGCAACACAGCGTCCCAGGACGTAGCTCCCGATACTTGACTTTATTGTCATATCGTCTCTTATCGCCAGCATTCAGTTTAGCTGTAGACTTCTTAGCCTGTTGGTAAGCTTGCTGCAAACTGTCCTTTAGCCTTTGCACATACTTGAAATGGATAGCATTGTGTATCCCATCCGTTGATACTCGAAGACGCACATCTACTGGGAGTCTTGCCTCCCGCCCAAACATGAGGAAGTATGGGGAGAATCCAGTGGACTCATGGTGAGTACAGTTGTACGCGTGTACCAAAGCTTCTACATGACGACTCCATTCCGTTTTCTGCGCACCCTTCAGGGTTCCGAGCATGTCCAACAAGGTCCTGTTGAATCGTTCAGGTTAGGCATCTCCTTTGGGGTGGTACGGAGTCGTCCGGGATTTGGCGATGTTCAGCATTTTAAGTAATTCTCGGATCAGAGTGCTCTCAAAATCCCGCCCTTGGTCGGAATGAAGTCGGTTTGGAAGACCGCAGTGAACGAAGAACTTCTCCCATAGTATTTTTGCGACTGTGATGGCCTTCTGGTCTTTTGTGGGGAAGGCCTGAGCATACCGGGTGTAATGGTCCGTGATGACCAGCACGTTACAGATTCCTCGGGTATCGGGTTCAATACACAAAAAGTCCATACACACCAGGTCCATTGGACCAGAACTCTTGAGATGGGCCATGGGTGCTGCTCTGGTAGGCAAAGTCTTGCGTTGGACACACCGGGAACAACGGCGGCAGTGTTGTTCCACCGCTTCCCGCATCTTGGGCCAAAAAAAACGGTCTCGGACTAACCCAAAACTCTTCTCTACACTGAGGTGCCCATGCTCATCATGTAGAGACTTCAACACCATATATCTCAAGTTTTGGGGTAGAACCAGTTGTCGCCTATCAGAGTGGTTGTGATATTGGACTACCCTATAGAGCAAGCAATTGTCTATCTCGAACTTGTCCGCCTCACGCATTAGCAACGCGATCAGGTCTCGGGGAGCACTTTTCAGTAGAGCTGGATTCTTTCTTTGAACAGCTTGCCGAATGATGCTGATTACTGGATCTCTCATTTGATAGTCCACTAAGTCTTTCCATCTTATGACTTTGTCATGGGTTATGTTCATTCCCTTGGGATCGCAGTAGGCGGCGGGAATAGCCTGCGACTGGCATCCTAACGAATCTGCAACTTGTAGTTCGGAGAAGGCCACCTGATCATTGATGACGGCCGCTATGCTACACATTGCTCGCATCCCAGGCCCGGGGATCTCTTCCCATTCATCATCATCGGGAGAAGCACTTAATCCTGGTCATCGTGATAGAGCGTCAGCTCCAATGTTCAAAGGCCCCGGCTTGTACTTCAGAGAGAATCTGTAGTTACATAGGGTTGCCAGCCATCGGTGCCCTGCTGCATCCAACTTGGCTGAAGTATTGATGTACGTGAGGGGATTGTTATCCGTCCTTACCTCAAACGTAACACCATAGAGGTAATCATGAAGTTTCTCTGTGATTGCCCATTTGAGAGCCAGGAACTCTAGCTTGTGCACAGGGTATTTCTGTTCACTGGGTGTCAGACTGCGGCTGATGTAGGCTACAGGCCGAAGACCCTCTGGGTGCTTCTGTTGCAAGACAGCGCCCAGTCCATTGAGACTGGCATCCACATGCAGAACGTATGGTTGTTCCGGATCGGCATACGCAAGCACTGGTGCTTAAGTCAGGCTTTTCTTCAAGTTCAGGAAGGCCCGCTCACACTCGGAGGTCCACTTATCGCCAAACGGTTGACGGGCCGACGTAGCCTTCCTTCTGGTATCTTTAGGGTATATCTTCAACAGATTGTTCAGGGGTTTAGCTCGACTAGAGTACCCTTCCACGAAGCGACGGTAATACCCACAGAAACCCAGGAATGATCTCAGTTCCGTGACATTCTCGGGACGCGGCCAGTTCACTACCGCTTCTTCTTTGGCTGGATCGGTAGCAATTCCTTGAGCAGACACGATGTGTCCCACGTAGGTCACCGAGGTGGGACAAAACCGACACTTGTCGAGGGATAACTTCAATCCTTCTTTTCCAAGACGGTCTATCACCTTCAGCAGCCTCTCTTCGTGCTCTTCCAGGGTCTTCCCGAAGACAATGGTGTCGTCCAGGTAGACAAGACACTCCCGAGGGTTCATGTCCCCGATTGTTTTCTCCATCAGTCGCTGGAAGGTAGCAGGAGCTCCACATATACTATGGGGCATACGCGTAAATTGGTAGAAGGCCAGAGGGCAGACGAAGGCTGTCTTTTCCTGGTCCTCTTCACTCATAGGTACCTGGTAGTACCCAGATCGTAAATCGAGCACACTAAACCATTGGCTCCCGGTTAGAGCATTCAGGATTTCTTCAATGCGAGGAAGGTTGTATTGATCGGGTACCGTATGATTATTCAGAGTTCGATAATCGACGCACAATCTTACAGATCCATTCTTCTTACTTACCACCACTATGGGTGATGAGGACTCCGAGACTCTGTCAATATCCCAGCGGTCTCCATTTCCTTCAGGACGTTCCTTACATCGTCCATGTCCCTGGGGGCAATGCGACGAGAGCGTTCATGGAACGGAGTGGAATCACTAAACCTAATGGTATGTTGGGCGCTGCGACTGCGGCCCACATCCATCTCGCTGGTGGAAAATACCGTCCTTCTTTCATTCAGCTTGGCCGTCAGTCGATCCTTCCACTCAGTTGGCAGCGTCGAGTCTCCGAAGTTGAAGTCCAGATCGACTAACTGCTCACCCACTGCAGTGGCGTTCACCTGGGGCACTGTTTCCAACGGGCTGACGGGATATATACTGCCCAAACTTTGTCCTGCATCAATGTCCATCGGAAATGGAGAGATATTTTGAACATACACGTAGGTTCGTAGAGGAATTCTGGTCGTCCACTCTCTCACTTCGGGTATTACCCTATACCCTCTCTGGGTCTCTTCCTCAGGGGTACTCTCCAGAGAGAATAGATGATCGGTCTCATCTTGATCTGGATAACAGCACCAGACGGCCATGTGTTGCACTCCCCCTGGTAAAATGGTCGTCAGTCCGCATTGACGATTGTAGAGGTCCCCGTGGCGCTCTAAGGCATATACTCTGTTGCACTCCTCTCTCAGTACAGGATCAAGGAGTGGATTGGCCATTGGCAATTCATTGGTCTCTTTCAGGTAGGCTCTGATTACGGCTCGCACTATGTCCGTATTTGTTCCCAAGATGACCGGGTACTGACACTGTCCTTGAGGCTTCGGGCATACCATTGCCTCCACATGCATGGGATGTTTCTTGCCGGTATTCAATTGAAGTATCTCCAGTTGGACTCTCACAATCCCATCGATGGGGTAATCTTCATTGCTCAACCCCCTCACCTTCATATGTTCCGCCAACCGCAGGGGACAGTGCTTAAGGTGTTGGTCGTAGAATTGTCGTTATATTATGGTCACTTGGGACCCGGTGTCCAGTAAAGCAGAGGCATAGACTCCTTCTACTACCACACGCACGATGGCAGAGGGGCCTACCTGCCAGTAACCATCCCCGGCCGGAGTTCCATCATCTGGGCTTAGGTCAGTAGGAGCTTCGGGAGGCGCAGGGGTGGCCTCGGATGTCTTGGCTTCTGTTGTCTGTATTCGACAGATCATGGACCTAGCCGAGTTTCCTTTACTGGGCGTTTTCTTTTCTTGGGTGACTCTATCAGGGCACTCTCTGGAGAAATTACCTTTCTGTCCACAACCATAGCCGACGATATCTTTAGGATCCAGTCGTCTCCCCGAAGTACACTGGCGACACACTTTATTCGAGCTTGGCTAGTCCCACGAATTCAGGTATACCCGGGTGTATTGAGGTTTGTGACTGTTTTCTGCCCGAGTACATTGAGTTATTTTTCAGGCAGGGATTGAAGCATTTTATTCCCGCTGGCTGCAATACTGCACAGTATATATATATACACTGCATTACAATACATGAATTTATGCCATCTGGTAGACACGCGAAGCATTGCAGCCTATTAAATCCTAATCATCCTCATTTAACAGATCAGCCGCCCATCAGCCAGGCATGAACCCAGGCTGGGAAGGCAAATGCAACGGGGCTTGTCAGAGGTGAGGAGCGGCGCATTCCAGGTATCTGCCAGGTACATACCGGGTATTTGCTCGAATAAAGTGTGTCGGTGCAGTACGGCCTTTCGTTGAGGGTGACTTGGGTGGCTCCTCTTCCTCTTTGACAGGTTTCTTGATCCGGCGATCGGAGGCTCCCGGGATGTCACTCGCAGGGGGATCTTTGACCTTGGTGCCTGTATGCAGCTTGGTATAGGCTTCATGCCCTTTGATGATCCCCAAAATGTCCATGAAGGTAGGGGGAGGCCCCTCCATTAGTGAGCACCTGATCATGATCACTATGTGATGCGTGGGAATGGCCCCTCGGAGGAACTGCTTGTGCCGGTATTCATTCTTCTCTGAGGCTAGGATGAGGCCACAAGTTCGCAATTTCCACAGGACCAGCTGGATTCGTTGAAGGAAGTCTGACAGGTCTTCCTTCTCCTTCTGTCGGAGACCGTAATATTTGAACCACAGCTCACTCTCCTCTTCATCTTTGCCATAGATCTGGACTAACAAGTCTACCATCTGATGAGCAGAGAGATCAGGGTCTTGGTCGCGCTGTGCACTGACCATGGTGGCTGCTGGGGGTCGGAGGCTTTCCAGGATTCTCTGACGTCTGACCGTTTCAGAGCAGGGCCATTCATCGATCACCTTGAGGGTGTATTCCTTCCAAGACTTAATGCTTTCTTCGCCTGCGGGGACAGGAACTATTCCTGAAAACGCCTTCAACTTCCTGTAACTTTGGGCTTGGGCGGACGTAGTTATAGCTTCCACAAGCTGCGGGAATGTCACTCCTAGCATGGAGCCGCCACTGTCTGAGGAACTTGCGATCCCCGCTCCCTGACTGTTAGGGGTTGGGGTGAAGCTGTTCATTAACCGGTTAGGGACCGGTGATGTTGGTGGGCTACCGGCCCAGCTGGTGGCCCCTTGCCTAGCATCAGAAGAGAAAGTCACTCGGGGTAGGGATATGTCTGATCTGATGGGTGTACTGGCCATATCTTTGTCTTCCCAACCCGCATGTCTGGTAAAGGAAGTTACGTGACTGGAAATGGTTCCAGGGTAAATTAGAGGGCACCCTTGCGGTAAGGTCTCTGGTAGATACACTACTCGTGGGCCTCTATCAGGGGGTATAGCTTATTCGGTGGCCAGCAATAGGGTGTTCTCTTGCCGGTCAATGTTGTAGTGCTTGCTGATGAGGCGGGCGCCCGCCAGACCAGGTAATGTCTTTACTGCGCTGCAGACAGTAAACATGGATACATCGGCAGGTACCCTGTCTATGGCGACTACGTGACACAGGAGCTCTCCTAGCTTTTCGGCCCAGTCGGCCACTTGTTTGGGCGTAAGCGCAGACATGCTGACTGATAGGATAGTACGTTAACTACTGAGTAGGGCACCCAAAGGCTATCTCAGCAGTGCCTCCAAATGTAACGGGTATTCCCTGTGAATACAGACGCTACTACCTGCTGTGTAACCTCTGTGGCTCTCAGCAGCCTAAGCCTCCGCTTGGGGAGCCTGGGGTACATACATATAATACGATCTTGTGGTGCAACGCCTCCACCTGGGAGGGATCCCAACGGAGTGGGAGGAGGCCCTCACAGGAAACAATCACGTTAAGCAAACAGTTGTAAAACAGAACTGGCTTTACTGCATATACTGTATATAAGCATAACATTCACTAAACACATTAACGGTTAGCACTGCATAAGGATATTGCATAATCCCCACACCCACCACCCTGTACCCCCACACCGTGTCTACAGAATAACCCCCCTTGTCCCGTGGTCAGCGCTGCCACTATGTGAGAGTACTCTCGTGTGTGCACGTGCGTAACGTTACCTGCCCAGTGCGACGGCACCTGGGCGTTAAAGACTCTTCGCAAAGGATCAGATGACTTTAGGACGACGTCCGGTTCCTCCGGTGAGAAGATCTGTGAGGGCGGTCCACCCTTGGTACGGTTCTGCTCTCTGTGCTGAGCAGGCTTGATCCCAAGCCTCTGGAAGGAAGCGCAGTGTCCGCTGTGTCCCTAAGTGACTCTGGATAGTAAGGGGCAGGGTCCCTAACCTGGGGCCTGTCCCTACAACACACAAAACTACTGGTGGCTCAGGGCTGTCTGAGGCCTAGGGGGCTGCTGGCCTAGTGCAGGGAGTCACTGACTCCTGCACCCTATCTCCTTCCCCTAGCTGCTCCTGACGCCGACTAACGTGCTCCTAAACCCCGCGAAATGTATCTATCCCTGAGCAGGGAGATACGGTAGCCCTATTGGCTCCCTGGGGTCAGGTGGGGCTGCAGAGGCTCATGGGACATGTAGTCCCCTCCAAGAGCCCTCTTCTGATTGGTCCGTGTTGCCGCGCTATTCACTGCGCTTGCGCGACCTGTCTGTGGGCCTCGGGCGCTTGGCAATCTCACTGCGCATACGCAATGACACTGACAATGGCGGCGCCTCGCCGCCCTGCTTTGGGAGCACCGGGAGCCCTAACAACGCGATTGCGGCCCCGGCAACCGGCCGCACGCATCCCTGGCAACCCCCCGAGCAGGATCCTGACCGGCCCCACTCTTGCGTTCGGCCGATGGGACCGCCATTGGGCTCGGCGGCACCCACGATCTCCAGCAAGGTGAGGGTGGACTTGACAGGCAGGGGGGACCTGGCTACATATGTAATAAAGTTTAGTTTAGTTTATCATATCTTGCTGATCCATTTAAGATGGCCCTATGAGGGGACATTAGTATCCCTGATGAATTTACATCTGTCATGAGTGCAGTTTATAGGGGCCTTTTTGGTTGACCTGTTCAACTTTGTGTATACAGTATATTCTCATTTTCCCCATTTGCACCTTGTTAAATATTCATCACATACCTACTTTTGGTTGAGCGGCAGGTTTTTTGTTTCAATCAAAGATTCTTGCCCAATTATTTTAGTAATGTTAATGATAGCAGCTATCTACAAAGGTGTCTTGGCACTGGAAATCTGGAGATGGTCTCCAACACAATTTTACCACACACAGACCCCTAGTTATGTTTGTTCTCAAAGTCTTGGCGTGATCCAGATAAAAATGAGTAACAGAAATGCTTCACATCCCAGAGATTATGTTGTTCAATAGCGTGTACTGTAGGCAATAAGAATGCCGGCAGCTGTATCATCCTCCAAGTCATGTCAGGAGAATGCCCTCCACTCTGTACACACACACAAACACACTCAGAGAGAGATACACACCTCAGACAGAGACAGCTGGCACCCCGGCTTCTCCAGACTGCCTGAGATCCTCCCCTGCTCCCCCCTTCTCGCAGACTCGCCAGCTCTCCTGCACGGCACACAGTCCACAGTCTCCTGCACTGCACAGGTAAGTCCTGCGTGGGGTTGCTGCTGCAACGCTGGTTTCAGGGAGAGCTGGGAGAGTTATCTCAGCTCTCCCCCTCCGGCAGACGCAGAACCCCTGATCGTGGTGGCCATTTTTTTTAATCGCGATCCCGATTATAACGCGTCTCATTCTGTGGCCCCCAAGCACCGTGTTATAACGGGGTTCAGCTGTATCATTTAGAAATGTTCTAATTATCTTGTTCATATGAGGAATATATATGCAATACTGAGGATTGTTTGGCTTAATGTGTTTATAACATACCTTGGTCACAATTAAGATCTCACCACAAGAAGGTCAAATAGTGGATATTTATGTGACAAGTAAACCTAAATGGTATATATTAGGTGAATTTTCACTGTGTCTTATTAAAAGCGGTATGGAATTTACCATCTTCACACAATAATAGAGTCTTCCCACAATAATAGAGGTCTTTATCTCTTGCAGCAAGTGTATATAAGAGCAAGCAGTGCCACGTGTTCAATTTTTAACTTTAATTTGTATTCACTGATCACTTTTTCACTTCATAATATCACCTAAGCATTAGAAGATATATAAAAAAATAACTAGCCTGGAGTGCATCATGGTAATGTACTTTCTGTAGAGGATTTGCTGACTCTATATCAGTTAATCGTCTAATTTGTAAATATTTAACATATAGTACATAGGTTGCACCCATTGTCATTCTGAGCAATAGGGCATTTAAATATTACAAAGACCACCACCCTCCCAAAAGCAGCTGAGACCAGCTGCACACAGTTAATAAACAAACAGAAACCCAACAAGCTCTGAGAAACCCCTGACATTACCACATAATATATATATGTATATGTAGCAGGGTCCCCCCTGGTCCCCCTTACCCTCGCTGCTGCGGGGGCTCCTGGCGGCCTCGGAGGCAGGGCGTCGCCCTGCCCAGTAGCGACGCGGCGGCCATGATGGTAAAAGAGAAGTGGCAGCAGAGGCGCTCCGTAGCGCAGGGACGGCCCACAGTCGCGCATGTGCAGTTAGGGTGGTGCAGCGGACATTACAATGTTGCGCAGGCTCAGCGGAGAGTAGTGGTGGCCATTACAGATCGCGCACGCGGCCCCAATAGGAAAGAGGGCCATGGAGGACTACAGCCCCCAGAGTGCTTAGAGGCAGACAGGCCACCTGACACCAGGGAGCCAATAAGGCTTTCAGCTTTCCCTGAGAGGAAAGATACATTGTTGTGTGCTGCAGTGAGGAAGCAGAAGAAGCTGGGACACAGACAGGGGAGGGTGGGTAAGTGTAGAGAGCAAGTGGCTCATACACTAGGCCAGACATTCCCCCCCTTAGGCCGCAGCTAGGCCCCAATCACCTCAGCTTGTGGTTACTACAGGGACTCCCCTTAGATAGGGACAGGGTCCTGTAGAACCCAGACAAGTGAGGGTAAAGCCAGGAAGCGTGGATCTCCTAGTATTGCTGTGAATGTGAATCACTCTCTGCGGCTGCAGAGATAAGAGACTTTCTAAAGGTGGATCACTCCATGCAGGAGCCACCCACCGCCAGGCAGAGTTACAGGACATCGCTGAGGAGATCGCAGAGCGGTGAATCCTTAGTGAAGTGTCTGCAGCCCCAGGTGCTGGAGCACAGGGCAGGTATCGTAGTTTAAGTGCACCAACCTACCAGTACATTAGGCGCTGATCCCGCCTATGGGTTTTGGGTTTCTTAGAGGACTCGTGGGACTCTGGGTACACGGTGTTGGGGGAGGAGTAAGGTGTAAGGGTATAGCCCAGTTAGGGGCAAGGTTATAGCTGCCAGCTAGTGGCAGAAGGTGACACGGCTGTGTTGCTATTATGTGATGTGATGTTATTGTTTTGCCCATATAGTAAACAGATATATATTGTGACAAACGGCTTACTCCGGGGCTCCGCCGTCTGTCCGGGACTGTTAGAACACGCTCTTTTAGGGTAGGTTAAATGACGAGGCATAACGTGCTGTTCCTTTAAACAGGCTATGCCCGGTTTATTCAGTCCCAGGCACTGAGACTGCCACAGTGCACACAAAAGAAACACAAGCAAAACAAAAGCCTGCTCACCTGAGCAATAACTTAACTAAGGTTTTCCCTGACTCAGGGTTGGAGTGGCTTTTCCACTTCCAACAACAAAAATAAGGAACTTTGCAGTTTTAGACAAAAGGAACAGAATGATTTAACCTATTTGGTGAGAGGCGTTTTCCCTCTCTGCTTCCAGCAGCCTTCCTGCCTCCAGGCTCTTGGGGAGAGGGAAGAGGAACCAGGAAATCAGTCTTAAATACCTGATTTCTAACTAGTACAGGTGACAGAAATCAGGCAGCAGACAAACTCTGGTCTGGATCCCGCATCCCTCAGTTCCAGCACTTGCCAAACTGTGGGATGGAGTGCATGTATTATGAGGCTGCACTTTCCAGCCTAAACAGGATAGAAACTGTTCAGTATCCTGGGAGCCCTATATATGGAATTTATTATCATCCCCTGGTTTCTGTCACAATATATATATATCTAGTATATGTGTTCATTTGAATGTGTCCTGCGAGGAACAACTCCCGCTCTGCTGGGAGCCATCACAGGTGGAGGCGCTGTACCATATAGTATTGTTCCAGAGGATACACCCCAGGTTCTCACTGGCAGAGGCTCAGACCTCCTGTGAGCCTAACAGGTAAGCACCACACCGTAATACATATAGATTCTCCTCATATGCACCCTATCTGCGATTGGGGGGAGGAATATGGGTTACATATATAAGTGTCAAAAGGAGTGCTAGTGGGCGTAGCTAAATGTATACAAAAAAAAAGACAAAGATGCCCAAAGCTACTTCCATCTTTTCTTAAGACGCTTTGGCCAAAGGGTTAAACTAAATGACCCTTTTTTCAAGAGAATATATAGGTATTGCATTGTGTGTTTTTGTCACATTGCAAGTAGCTTTGGGCATCTTTGTCTGTTTTTTGTTGTATAAATTTAGCCACGCACACTAGCACTCCTTTTGACACTTATATACATATATATTATGTGGTAATGTTAGGGGTTTCTCAGAGCTTGTTGGGTATCTGTTTATTAACTTGTATCCTCTGCTTTTGGGAGGGTGGTGGCTCCTTCACCCCAAAGTTTAAATGAATGGGTGAAGGGTGGGTATCGAGCCAGGGTGGCTTAACCCCTTAATTACCTTTGCTGTTATTATCCGATAAGGTGATTAAGGGGTTAATTGATCTCAGAATGTAATTGCAATGTATTGGCTATGTTTTTTGTTGGCAACGGAAGACACAGATTTTTCTGGCGAGGGGGCTTCTTATTGATGAGGTCAGTAGAACTTTAGTTATTTTATTATGCTACTTAATGTGTTTAATAATGGGCAGATAATCTATTATCCCTATCTGGATAATAGTTATTTTGCACATTATTGTACTGTATGTGTTGGGGGGGATTGATGTATTTAATGTATAGGACATGTTTATTTTTTTAACATACAGGGTTGGTTCCTTTTGGTCTGCGGGAGACCTCTGGAGACCACCTGAGGTATCCTTGAGCTTCTCACGGGTACGAGGCTGCTGGGTCCACGGGGGACACCTGCTGGGAAGAACCGGTGGCCCCACATCTGTGGGGGCACCGCAGACCCATAGGGACCCCAGTGGGTCCCCAGACCCCCGTGGGAACCACCCGAGGCCCCTCAGACACCTGTGGGTCTGACCTGGGGCCCCCCAGACATCCACGGGCCTACCGTGGAGACCCCATTGTGGCCCATGGTGACCGCAGAGACCACCTGGTGGACCATGGCGCCTGGCGGGAACCACCAACAGGCCTCCAGACCCTGTTTGAAAAATGGTGCTGGGCTACTGTAGGTCTGTGAGGTGACCTGTCAGGCCCACCGGGGACTCACGGGGGCCTGGGGTATAAACCCTGTATGTAAAATAATAAATCATGTATTTATGGGGGGGCACAGGGGGTGGGTTATGTATTTAATAAATATAATGATGTTTATTGTGGGGCAGTGTATTGTTTTTATTGTGGGTACTGGGGGTGGGGGAAGGGGGTATTGGCCCCAAGGGTATGTGGGTAGGCCTCCCGGCTGGGTATTGGGTGAGAGAGGGTGGTTAGGCCTCACAGGGTGGGGGGTTAGTGGGGGAGGGTATGTAGGCCTCCCGAGTGGTGTGTGAGGGTGGGTTAACCCCTTAATGACTGTAGCGGTTAATAACCGCTATGGTGATTAAGGGGTTAGGGGACATTACATTGGCTGTTTTTATTCTTGTTTATGTTTTGCAGCATCGGAGGAGGGCATGAACGGTGATGAAGATGAGGATGGCCTTCATCGTGGCAGCCGGACATGGGTGAGTGCTATATGTATTTATTGTATTTATTGTTCTTTATGTATTTTAAATGGGCAAATTCACTATTATCCATATGTGGATAATAGTAATTTTGCACAATACTATACTGTATGTGTTAAGGGTGGTGTATTTACAGTATGTGTTGTAATTTTTTTGGGGTGCACTGAATTGGTACTGCAGGCCTGCGGGGATACCCGAGAGCCACCGCCGGCCTGTAGTATCATTGCTGTGCATCCCAAAAATGTGATATATGTAATAGGGGTTGTTGGGGCACAGGGGGTGTATGTTGTTTATTGCAATGTTTATTGGGGGCAATTGTCCCCAATAAACATGCTATTATGCCTTAACCCCTTCATTGCCTTAGCGGCTATCCGCTATGGTAATGAAGCAGCATTAATGTATTTTAATAATATTGTGCGGGAGCAGGGGGTCCTCTGAGCTGAACCGCATTGATTTCTGGCTCAGGAACCCCCTGCTTCCCGAGTTACAGGCCTCGGTTTGGGGCATCGGTTCCAGTGTCGCCGCCATATTTATAGCGTGCACGTCGCGTATAGGACGCTATAAAGATGGCGGCGACACTGCCACCCGATGACACATACCGGGGCCTGTAACTCGGGAAGCAGGGGGTCCCTGGTCCACAAATCAATGCAGTTCAGCTCAGGGGACCCCCTGCTCCCACACACTATTATTAAAAATATATTCATGCTGCTTCGTTACCGTAGCAGATAGCCGCAAAGGTAAGGAATGAGTGTTAATTGACATGTGTGTTTTATTCATAGTGTAGATGTGCAGAGGGTCTCCGGAGCTGAACCGCTTTGATTCGTGGACCAGGGACCCCTTGCTTCCCGAGTTACAGGCCCCGGTCTTCCATGGTTTCAGATTTAGACCGGGAAAGTATGTAAGCTGACATCAATCAGAGATCCACAATTATTTGAAGGTATTCCAGGGTTTATAGCTAGTCTTGGTATCAGAGACTAGTGAGAAAATTGAACCTACAAGCGAGCGGCTATCATCCCAAGGTATTGGGATACACGGAGGAGGAAGGATCGCAGAAGACATCCTGGGTAAAATATCTATGACAGCACCCAGTGCGCTAGGATTCCCCCTGTAACCCTCTGTTTTGGTGAGTTAAGCTTGTATTTGTGCATTGTGTTGCTTCTTTTGGCTCCTGCTGAAATAAACTCTGTTTATTTAACTCCTTCATTCTGTCTGGTGCTTGCGATCCTGGTGTAGGGTTGAGTGATATACCGATACAACGAAATATCGCGATAATAGAATCTCCCAGTGTGGCAGTATTGGAGATTATCTGTTATCACGATATTTTGGGATTCCGGTGCAGTGAGAGCAGCTTTGTCTCTTGGCCTTTCTCTCCCATGATTCCCCCCCTCCATGCTTCTGAATGCTGCTGACTCAGGGGGAGGGGAAGGATCTTCGGGCAGCATGGGGAGACAGCTTGCGAAAGCAGAGGCAGCTTTCCTTGTGTTAATCCCTCCACCTCCTCCCCCTGGGCAACTTAACCCCTTCCCCATCCTCCAACTAGGGCACTTAACCTCTACCTCCCTCCCCCAAGGGACCCTTAATCCCTCCCTCCCCCCCCCCCCCACACAACTCATTCCTCTCTTCCATCCTGAGACCCTTAACCCCTTCCTCTCTCCCACCTGGGGCACTTAACCCCTTCCTCCTCCCCTCCCCCCTTCATGGGGGCACTTAACTCTTTCCTCTATCTTCACTGGAAACTATATCCCCCCCTTTAATTCCTGCACTTCACCTACTTTTCTATTTAGCAATTTGTCTTGGGTCCACAAGCATGAAACAGTTAGGAAGATGTTTCTACTGACGTCTTCAGATTCTATGATGAGTGTACTTTCTTTTTGCAAGAACATTTTTCTTAAGTAATACTCAATATTACACCATGTGCTGGCTCACTTCTTGCTGGCAGAGTGAGTGTTTAGTAATATTCTAAGTATGAATGTTCTCTCAATGCTGAAACTTTCCAGTGACCAATCCAGACACGCTACTTATTTTAGATAGAGTGAGGTGACCTAATGGGTCAGGGCTGCTGATTAAGTGAGATACACTCAGACTATCAGGGCTTTGAAATATTCTAACCCAATAGGTTTCCCTAAGGAGAAACTGCACTAGCCTATATGAGTAATCAAAGCTGCTAAACTAGAACTGACTGAGCGTGCACATGAAAATCTCAAGCAAATTGATCAATCTTCACCGGGTGTCTGTTGCATAAACTTGCTTTATCTATTAATCATAAGAACTTACATTGAAGAGTTTATTTACTAATGGCCACTGGCTGCAAAAATTGGGCAACAGCAGCACTGTGTTTATATAATATATGGAATCCTGTTGAAAGGAATTTGATTTTTTCCTTTGATAAATCTAGTGCAATTTGGCACTTTTTTTTACCCCAGTTTTGCCGGTTCCAGTTTAAGTATACACCATAGTAATTTTCCAATGTAGAATTAACATAAAATAAACACATATCGCAGGATATGAAATTTGAATGATTGATTGGAAAGTCTCAGCAAATGTAGTCAAGCGTTTATGTCTATAAAAAAAATGAAAAAATGGCGTGCACAGTGCAATAGTATAAAGGGCTGGAGTGCAAACAAATGCGGGTAAAATAGTTTTATTAGCACATAACAAACTTCTAAACCAGATGATGAGGGTATAAATACTCTAACACGTTTCACGCCTTGTCTAGCGCTTTGTAAAAGACTTGTGATGGCAGGGATTCCATGAGTATTTCTACATGCCCAAATCCAAGGTGGTATGTCAGAAGATTACATATTATAGTTTTGTGGTTGTTGCTCTAAAGCTCGGTCTCTGGAAGCTGGGTACGTGACACCTGAGATCGCTTCCCACTAATGGCTGTGGGGCTCCCGTCCCACTTATTCCAGTGCATACCTAAGTGTGAGTTGCACCAAATTTGACGAGTACAGAAGATTTTGTACTTATAATTAGAAATATACACAGCCCTGGCCGCAATGGAAGGAGTTCCCTACTTATACATGAAGAACACAGCCATTTCAGCTATTTATACAGTCCATTACCACTGAGGATTTGTGTTTTTATGATGCACTGATACTGGATTAGGTTCCTAGTTTTGTTTACCATTGATGGCTAAAGATATGCAAAACATATGTGCACATTTGCAATTTGTCAAATACTAAATGTTCAGAATCTGAAAATAGCAACAACAACAACAAAACTATTGTATTCAGTATTTCCAATTGACCCATAAAATTGGATTATTTTGAAATCTTCTATATTCGAGGTTCAGGTGATGCATTTTCACAACAACTGCAGATTATCTGTTATTATAAAAATACGTATACAATTTAAGAATGAACTTTACATTTTCTTTTGTAAACAAAAATTTAAAAAATAAGGTGCGTGTAACAGGGGACTTGTCCCTGTTCAAAAATGTGCCTCTAATCCAGCAGTGTGGTGGTTAACTGCTGGTAGTCAATTAACCAACACCACCTGGCTGATTAGAGGTTTGTTAGAAAAGCCTGCCTTTGAGACAGGAAGAGAGATTCCTGAGTCTCCCAATTGGGGGGACTGACCAGAGGAACGGCTGTCTTGAGCTGGAGAAGGACTGGACTGTATGCTGATAGCAAGACAAGGGGACCAGACCTCAAAACCTGGACAGACATTGCTGTAGCACACAAAGGTGCTTACCCAAGAGAGCAGAGAGGACTTCCCCTACAGCTTCAGGAGACAGATAAGACTTTCTTTTGGAACTGTTATATATCTGTATATATGTTTATATTTTGGGGCTAGTAAATAGCTTAGCTAACCAACCCAGTTAGAGAGGGCTGAGCTACATGTGTAGATAGTCTCCAAAGCGGAGATAGGTTTTTGTTTGGCTTATTTTCATATGTTTTGCTGTGTTAAAGCGACAGGCGCAATAAAGCCTAATTTTAATTTCACCTTAGAAACAGTCTCCATTTCGTACCTCTGAACACGTCTCTTACAGTGTTTTTTTGCTATTTTGCGCTAATTTCTTACAAACTCACAAGTATATTTGTAAAACAAACCGGGACAACGTCACATCTAATGTCCACAATACCTAGTTCGGCATTGCTGTTTGTTGATAGTATTACAGAAACTAATGTTATAGATACACCATATAATCAGATGTATCCACTGTACATCTGAGAACCATAGCTCAACCTGTATTAGGCTGGGACCGTGGTACCGCAGACCGTGAGGAGGCATTCGCACGATGAGCTAACAGACTGCCTTAAGGCAGTGTTCGCGTCCATGTTGCATGCGGGTGCGTGCGCGGGAGGGGGCGCGCGTTGCGCAAGAAATCAGTTCAAACTGATTTCTTGGTGCAACAGGCCGGTCACGTGAGCGGTTCGACCAATGAGGGCGAACCAGCTCTGTGACGCCCCTAGGAACGCCCCCCACAGCCCATCCACCATGGCCAGGGAAAGCACCCGCTTACCCCACAGCCTCCGCACGCCTCCGCGCAGACGAAAGCACCATGGCACCAGCCTTAGTGTTTTGCTATGAGTCACATACAGGAGTTACTATAAATCTGCTGCACCTCGCTTCCTCTCCTTCTTATAGTATCCACATCTCCCTCTGCAAGCAATTTTGTGCCAGTAAGCTTCTACTTTTTACCAAGTCAGTTTCCTATAATTCCTCTTCCTGAAGACCACATAGTATAATATTATGGGTCACAGTCACTCGAATAAATCTAAAGCATTTAATTGTTTTTAAGTAATTGCCAATTGTAAGAAGTAGTGTATCTTAGTATGGCTTACAGTCTAAATGCAGCTCTCAAGCATTTGCTGGTATTCTCGCAGAGTTCCAAACCTGAGTTAAGGGGTAACACATTATGATATGCACATTATGTGCAAAATATTCCCCGACATTCGGCTTTGCTGTAAATATGGCTTTTATACGCACGGACGAACATTCATGACTTGGTTTACAGAAAAGGACATTCGCCTACCATTGTTCGAATGTAAACAATACCACCGTCCGCCACTATTTGATTCATCCATTAAGTACAGACCCTGAAGTATGGATAAGTAGAGGGCAGGCAGGTGGGTGCGTGGGCTGGCAGAGTGAGTGTGTCCTATTTTACTAGAGCCCCAAGTGCTATATACCTGTATATCCCCTCAAACATACTTGCATATAAAGTACCCAACGTACATTTCTCTCAATGGCTCAGCTTCTGATTGGTTCATCTTCTGGGGTCAATCAGCGAAACGTACCACGGGTCACATGGTGGTGTGTGATGTCACACGCCATGAGCAGCCGTGAACGACTAGCAACGAGACAGCACAGGAGGGTTGTCTGAAAAAGTGCCTACGTTCAGAGGCTTGTGAATAAAGGATACAACACACTGACTTTGTATCATCTTGACACTGTAACTCAGTGTCTCCTATGGATCCACTTCCCCTGCTCCTAATACGCCATGCAAGGCCTGTCCTGCTAGCTACACTGCTAGCACAGACACCACAAGACACAGAACCCTGCTGCTACCCTGTTGATTTACAGAAACACTGCAGAAATAGATTCATTCCTTATTTTCCAATGTTCCTCTCTACATCTCACACTGGTATATAAAACACTCCAAACAAGAGATTAGGAACATTATAGACTAAAGCTGTAAAATTCCGGGCATTATTGAAATCCCTGCTCCCTGATTGGTTAACATTCCGGGCATTATTCATTCATGAATGCTCTGAATTTTTGCAGCTTGCAATGTGTTTATTTCCAACGTGTTTATTTCCAGCCAATCAGCTTTCAGAACAGCTCTGAGACAGGGCAGGGGATTTGTCAGGAGGCAGGAACAGCTCTCAGACAGGGCAGGGGATTGGCCAGATAGCAGCAGCAGGCAGTGACTCCTCCCCCTCCCTCCGTGAACAGAGCTTCATTTTGAGTTGAGGAGCGAGAGAGTGTTTGTGTAGCTGCAAAGTAAGTGGTTGTCTGCAGTTTGTTTGTAGCTGCAGTTTCTCTTTGTGTGTGTGTGTGTGTGTACACTGGCGACACACTTTATTCGAGCTTGGCTAGTCCCACGAATTCGGGTATACCCGGGTGTATTGAGGTTTGTGACTGTTTTCTGCCCGAGTGCATTGAGGTATTTTCCAGGCAGGGATTGAAGCATTTTATTCCCGCTGGCTGCAATACTGCACAGTATATATATATATATATATATACTGCATTACAATTCATGAATTTATGCCATCTGGTAGACACGCGAAGCATTGCAGCCTATTAAATCCTAATCATTATCATTTAACAGATCAGCCGCCCATCAGCCAGGCATGAACCCAGGCTGGGAAGGCAAACGCAACGGGGCTTGTCAGAGGTGAGGAGCGGCGCATTCCAGGTATCTGCCAGGTACATACTGGGTATTTGCTCGAATAAAGTGTGTCGGTGCAGTATGTATGTGTGTATATGTATGTATGTAGCTGCAGCTGCAGTTTGTGTGTGTGTGTGTATACGTATGTAGCTGCAGTGTGTGTGTGTGTGTGTGTGTAGTTGCAGTGTGTGTGTGTGTGTGTGTGTATATAGCTGCAGTGCGTGTGTGTGTGGCTGAAGTGTGTGTGTGTGTGTGTCTGCAGTGTGTGGCTGCAGTGTGTGTGTAGCTGCAGTGTATGTGTGTGGCTGCAGTGTGTGTGTAGCTGCGGTGTAGGTGTGTGTGTGTGTGTGTGTGTGTGTGTAGCTGCAGTGTGTGTGTAGAGCTGCAGTGTGTGTATCTGCAGTGTGTGTGTATATGTGTGTGTGTGTGTGTGTATATATATGTATGTAGCTGCAGTGTGTGTATGTGTGTGTGTGTGGCTGCAGTGTGTTTGTGGGTGGGTGTTGCTGCAGTGTGTGTGTGTGTGTGTGTGTGTGTGTGTGTGTGTGTGTGTGTGTGTGTGTGTGTGTGTGTGTGTGTGTGGCTGCAGTGTGTGGCTGCAGTGTGTGTGTAGCTGCAGTGTGTGTGTGTGTGTGTGTGTGTGTGTGTGTGTGTGTGTGTGTGTGTGTGTGTATGTGTGTGTGTGTATGTAGCTGTGGTGTGTGTGTGTGTGTATGTAGCTGTGGTGTGTGTGTGTGTGTGTGTACACAGAGGGGGCGGCAGTGTGTGGATATAGATATCTGCAGTGTAAGCGTATATAGAGGTGCTTTAATGTATTTACCATTTTATTTTAATTAAAAAAATCTATATAACTATAAAAAAAAGTGTCTATTTATGAAAAAAAACCTACATTTAGCCTATAATAGTAATAATCCCTGAAGAACAGGGCATAACTGGCCAATAATGCCCTGGCTTGGTTAAAGTCCCTCGGCTTCGCCTCGGGCCTTCAACTCTTCTAGTCAGGGCATTATTGGCCAGTAATGCCCTGTTCTGACGGGATTACTTAATTATCTTTACCCAAACGACTCACATAAAATATTGTATCTCCTGGAAGGTCATTTTTTGCCCTATAAAGATTACTATTACTACTCCCCCTCACAGGCAGCTCTTGGAATTATTTTTAGCCTGTTTATTTTTTGTTAGCTATCACCTGTCGGTCCACTTCTCACCGTGTACTTATGTTCTTTGTCATTAATTCTATGACTAGATTGACGTGAGTGCAGTCGTCGCTCTCCCATCTTTTTGAAGGTTAAATACTATTGCATTTCTTTTTAAATTCTTCACATCTCTATGGTGTGTGTACATAGTTTCTCTGTTTCCTGTTTGTGTTCTATGTTCTCGGGTGTTGGATTAACATGTTGTTGTAACCTGCAAATAATCAACCCAAAGTTTATTAACTCCTCCCGGGGCAACCTTCCTTAGGGAAAGGCAGGGGATAGTGAAGGGTTGAGCCTACCCTTCCGGCTCTGGTGGCAGTGGATAGGGACCCGTCTGGGGACAGATCAGGGATCTCTGGCAGTGAATTACCCCGTGACAGGAATGTGCTATTAAAAAAATTGGTTTCATTAACGCAGAGCACAATCCTTTTAATTAGAGTGCAATACTCCTAAGCCATGTACTGCATAAGGCCTGGGACATAGTAGGATGAGCCTTGCTGAGCCGCGCTGAGCAGATGCACTTACCCCCTGCACCTCTCATCAGCGTTGCTTTAGCAGCCATTTCCGCATGCGTGCGGAGGCTCAGGTATTTTGGAGAGACAGGCAAATTTAAAATTTGCCAAACACGGGGAGGCGGAGGAGCGGTCACGTGACCGCTCACATCCAATGGGAGAGAGGGACTAGCCCTGCCTCCCACCCCGCCTCCGATCCGCCTCTCGACACGCCTCTGCCCCCCCTATGCACCGCCCCAAAGCGCGCTCACTGCCTCGCCTGCCAGGACACAAAAAAGCTCCAGTTTGAGCAGGCGAGGCAGAGCAGGAGCGCTGATCAGCGCGGCCCGAGGCACCATGCCCGAGGCCTTAAGTTCCTGAAAAAGTGCCATGTAAATGTAAATAAAATGTTGTTGATCCAGTTTCTTGCAAGTGATGCAGATCTGTTTTTGCAATCTATTAGCAATTCTTAATCATAATAAGATAATAAAACCAAGAACACAGCCGACACACTGGAATCCTGTAATTCCGGTTGCAAAACCTAAGCCATAAAACCCAAATTAATATTGTTTTTAGGTTTACATATGGTATAAACCAGGGGTGCGTAAACGGTGGGCGTCGCCATATCAACACCACGGTGTCATGTGACGTACGTGACACGTCGCCATGACAACGCGCGTCCAATGAAGCTGCGGGGTCACCGTGATGTCACATGACACCGGGTCATAGGAAAGGGGGGGGGGGGCGAAAGCTGGAGCTGCGAGGCAGGGAAGTGCAGAGCAAAAACTTTGCACACCCCTGGTATAAACAATATGAATGCAGTATTTATAAAGCTACTGTGCAACTCTTCTATGTAGGTGTTCTCTGGATCCGTGGGAGATGCTAATACTGCGGCAGTTCCACTATATCAATTGCAAATATACTGTACAGAACATTATTAGGCCTTAAAAAAGGAAGACATTCAATATCCTACATGTGTTGTTTTTAATAAATCAGTTCTATAGTATTATGTAATACTTATTACATTATTTTGTTAAAAAAAAATCAACTCAATGCCATTTGTAATGAGTTTTAACTGAGCATCCTTTTGTTGCTATAGCAGGTTTTAGCACACCTTCCCAGCAGTACTATATATTTGACAAAAAAGTATCACAAACAGGAAAATGTTGCAGTTTTACCAGCAGGAGACTGTGTCCGAGCTGCTAGCTGTAACAATAGACAATGTTACATTAGTAATATAAGGTTATATTGTATTAGAGGCATTCCACTGACTGTAGGATTGATTCAGTGTCAGCCATTGCGTGAACCCAGAGAGTAAGCTATTCACTGATCCACCACAGGAGCACGA
Organism: Ascaphus truei; assembly: GCF_040206685.1. Lineage (NCBI taxonomy): Eukaryota > Metazoa > Chordata > Amphibia > Anura > Ascaphidae > Ascaphus > Ascaphus truei. Next base: position 289,414,863 of record NC_134486.1, on the reverse strand, counting down.
ATCGATCAGCAGCCCTATCGTCCCACTTAATCTGTCCCTTTCTCTTCCTGCTGTCAAGCTTTAGGCCAGGTCCCCGCTGCCTGCTGCAGCGCCCGCAGGGACAAGAGCCGCCCGTCAATGTGGCCGGGCCCACTGCAAGGGGTGGCTGCCACGCTGTGCTCACATTTTTTCCTGCAGACATGAAATTTGTGCTCAATACAAGCAACGGAGTGGTAGGCCACGCCCCCGGTGGTTCAGCCAATGAGGGGGAACCTGCCGGGTGACATCATGGCCACGCCCCGCCTGTCTTTTCCCCGGCAGCTCACAGCAGACCGTGGAACTCAGCTGCACGTGCCACCAGCCTGGCAGCCACACATGCTGCGCAGACTGCAGGGCAGTAGCCTTAGCCTTGCTATATGATACACAGGAGAGAGGGACTTGTGAGTTTGCTTTGATAAGAACCACAACTGCTGCAATAATGATAAGTCATGCAGGCTTGAAAGATAAGTGGGAAAGAAAATATAGACTGTGTAAGTTAGACTGAACTTTAAATCCAACAAAAAGCTATAACCAGTTTGATACTGAAGATCAAGGGTCACTTTGCACCATTGCAAACCTTGTGACCTAGATGTTCAACAAACAAAGAGAAGGTGTTCTGCGACAGTTGCAGGGTTGTCTGTGCACATTCTGGCTAGTGAGTAAACCTGGTAAAAAGCAGCTCCCTCTTCTTTTCTTCACTCCACAAATCTTAAATATTTCAGTGTGCACATTTCCTCCATTTATATTAGCTTTATATTTTGTGTCGAGTGAAATGTTACACAATGTTGTTGCTCTATATCTTGGTATTAACCAATATTGGCTGTGTCTGCTTACGCAAAAAAACTAATAATGAAAAATTACATTTCTAACAATAGGTTACACACACAGGTTATCTTATTGTTAACAGTGTATTGAGAATGCAGCTTCCCAAAACAGTTTATCGCAGTCATTCTTCAACTACTCCTCAAGGACCGCTGGCCTATCAGTTCTTAGGAGTAACCATGCATTTGCATGCAGGTGACTGTTGCATGCCAACAAGTACTGGTTGGATGCCCTAAAGATAGAAGTTTGAGAGCCACTGTATTCCAGAAAAGAGTAAGAGTTTCCAATGGCTCGCAGAGCCTTGCTGAAATTTCTCAACACCGATGGATTTAGGCAATTGATCTAAGCACCACATCTCCTCTACAGGGGGAAAGGGAACTAGGACCAAGATGTTTACAGTGAATAATCCTAGGAAGTTTCAGCACAGGACATTCAGGAGTTCTACCACCAAGCCAATATTATCTACAGAAGTGATTCATTCTTCTGCTACATTGACCTTTAGTTAGTAGATGTCAATCTGCTCTTCTCATATTCACATCCTAGTCCCATCATGCTGGCTTGTTTCCCTGAATATGTGTTATAGCTCTAAGTTTAGGGTATAGCAGACTAACTTCACCATAGTCCTCCTCACTTAGCTAGCCTCCCCCACTTGGAAATATTCCAGAAAACGCCAGAGCTCAGCAGTCCTTTTCGGAGCCCCCAGGGTTAAAAAAGGCAACCCAGAAACTCCAAAAACATTAAAACAGTGATCCCACGCAACTAAACCGCTTTTGTTTTAAAGCATGGGAACTGTGGGGGGGAGGGGAGGAGGGGAGTGTACTCCAGATCCTACAGGTGCCTCCAGCTTGAATCCTTTTTATATTTCAGCTCAGGTGACCTCCTGGTTTTCTAAGATATTCGCTGGAGTCAGTTCCCTGTGTTTCCACATGTAGATTTAAATACCCATCCAAGAGGATGCTGCAATCAATGATGTTGCAGCTTCCTATTGGCCATGAGATTTGGGGACCATTTTGTTTCCCCTTAAGGGACATTCAACAATGATAACTAAACCAGGAACTGGGGTTTCCCCAGAGCTGAAAATAATGCGGATCAGCTCCAGAGAACTCATTTGTCCCATGCTGTTAAAAAAAAAATGCCCATATGAACGTGTAAATGGCAGCGCCTACCGAGATCAATCCTAATGGTCCCAAAGGAAGCAGGAGGTCTGGCTATCCCAAACTTACAGAAATATTACCTAGCTGCCCATCTAAAACAGATCATAATGTGGCCACACATACTGTACACAGAGCAATACCACTGGGTTGACATTGATAGAGCTCTCGGGGGATGTAGAACAAAAAAAGAACAAAAATGAATATACTGTACCGACCCACATCCCCAAGTATAGATTTTACGCTACTCTTCTGGAGATCAGCAAAAAACAAATACACCCTGCTGTCCTCCCCTCTGAAATGGTCCACTACTGAGAAACGCCGACTTCCTACTGGGTATGGGGAAAAGAAGCCTCAGGTATTGGGAAGACTCAGATATAAGAGACATAGGTGATGTGCTAATAAAAGGAAAGATGATGGAATTTACGGAGGTGACTACCAAATATAAGATACCTTCAATAGAATACTTTAAGTACTTGCAGATAAGAGACACTTAATCACTCAAATCATCAACTCCCTCCAGGCCCCAGAATGTCAAAGGTTTAAAAACCTTTGCAGATTTCAGAACTACCAAAAAGGGCTTATTTCCACTTTGCACTGAGAACTAGACTCAGATTGTGACACCCCAGCCTATAGATATATGGAGGGGAGGGAGCAAGACCTTAAATCGAAATTTCCTGGGAGGATATTTGGGATCCTCAATCTGTACCAGAACCAAAGAAAATGCCCACAAAATAATGTTTAGGTGGTATCTGACCCCCAAGAGGCTAAGCATGATATACACTGGTCTCCCAGACCTATGCTGGAGGAATTGTGGGCAGGTGAGGGATATACAGTAGCCCACATATGGTGGACGTGCCCTAACATGACAAGACTATGGTCAAAGTGAAACCTGATGGAGAGGAAATTCTGGAAATCAAAATAGACCCACTAACATTTCTACTGGCCAAAAAAAATGGAAGAGTTGCCTGACCACAACCGTAAACTTTGCTTGCATATCTTCACAGCAACTAGGTCAGGAGTCTGCAAACTTTCAAGGAAGAAGAACCATGCAGCAACACATGCATGAAAATTACACCCCAACAAACCTTTACATACTGTATACTGCACACACACACTAATAGGCAGTGTTCGACAAACCTATTCCCCCGTAACCCCCGGGCGAGTGGATTTGGCCCCATGGCGACCTCCTTATGGCGGCCCAAGCAGCGCACGTGTTTTTTTTACATTTTCCCTGCTCGCGCTGAAAAAAAAATTAAATCCAGCAGCCTGATTGGCTGACAGGACTTGGCGGGCTGCCAAGATTTTTTTTCCATCCAGGCTAAGGCCACGCAGGGGCATCCTCTTCCTGCAGCTTGAAGAGGTTAGTACTCCATTGCATCCCCCCCTCCCGGTCCCCGTTTCCCCTCCCTGTCCCTGTGTCTGCTCGTGGGGTGGGTGATGGTAGCGGGGGTGTTCCCCCCCCCCCAGTCCTCGCTTCTCCCCCCAGTCTTTGCTTCCCCCCAGGTTCCCGTGTCTACCCGCGAGGTGGGAGATGGTAGCGGGGGTGTTCCCCACCCAGCCCCGCTTTCCCCCTGGTCCCCATGGCTGCCCACGCAGGGCAGGAGATTGGCGCGGGGGAGGGGGAGCATGGTGCTGGTCGCGGCCTTTCCTCTCATCCTTTCTACCCCCCCCCCCTCGAATCCCAGGGGTTCCACTGGCCGGCCGCACTCACTGCTGCCCCTGGCTTTTCCCTCCCCGCTCTCCTCCTCCCTCCTAGGAGCGTGCGTGCAGTCCTCGCTGCCTCCTGCCTGTGAGCTGAGAGGGGGGTGTCACCTGTGGTGTCGGCTTCCTCTGTAAACTTTCATGTGAGCTACCAGAGGTTTGGGGTGGGGGGGGGGCGGGGGAGAGCTGCTGCTTCTTCTGCTCAACGTTATGTGTGTGTGTGTGTGTGTGATAGACAGTGTTTGTGTGTGTGTGTGTGTGTGACATTGTGTGTGTGTGTCAGAAAGGTGTGTGTGTGTGTGTGCGTAGGACACCAGAGGTACCCCCCAATCAGTCACCCCCTCCCACCCAGTAACACATTCAGTCACCTCCTCCCCACCCAATCACCCCCCCCAGTCAGCCAGTCACCCCTCCAATCAGTCACCCCCCCCAGTCAGTCAGTCACCCCCCCAGTCAGTCAGTCACCCCCCCTAGTCAGTCAGTCACCCCCATCCAGTCAGTCAGTCACCCCCCCAGTCAGTCAATCAACCCCCCCATCCAGTCAGTCAACCCCCCCATCCAGTCAGTCAACCCCCCCATCCAGTCACTCAGTCACCCCCCCAGTCAGTCAGTCACCCCACCAGTCAGTTAGTCACACCCACAGCCAGTCAGTTACCCCCCCCAGCCAGTCAGTTACCCCCCCAAGTCAGTCACACCCCCAGTCTCTCTCTGTCTCCCCATCTCTCTCTCTCTGTGTGTCCCCGTCTCTCTCTGTCTCCCCTCCCTCCTGTCTCTGTCTCTCTGTCTCCCTTCCCTCCTCTCTGTCTCCCCTCCCTCCTCTCTCTCTCTCTCTGTCTCCCTTCCCTCCTCTCTCTGTCTCCCCTCCCTCCTCTCTGTCTCCCCTCCCTCCTCTCTCTGTCTCTCTGTCTCCCCTCCCTCCTCTCTCTGTCTCTCTTTCTCCCCTTCCTCCTCTCTCTGTCTCCCCTCCCTCCTCTCTCTGTCACTCTGTCTCCCCCTCTGTCTCTCTGTCTCCCCTGCCTCCTCTCTCTGTCTCTCTGTCTCCCCTGCCTCCTCTCTCTGTCTCTCTGTCTCCCCTGCCTCCTCTCTCTGTCTCCCCTCCCTCCTCTCTGTCTCTCTGTCTCCCCTCCCTCTTCTGTCTGTCTGTCTCCCCTCCCTCCTCTCTCTGTCTCTCTGTCTCCCCATCCTCCTCTCTCTGTCTCTCTGTCTCCCCTCCCTCCTCTCTCTGTCTCTCTGTCTCCCCTCCCTCCTCTCTCTGTCTCTCTGTCTCCCCTCCCTCCTCTCTCTGTCTCTCTGTCTCCCCTCCCTCCTCTCTGTATCTGGATATCTTATTTACCCTGTATATCTTATCTGCCCTATACCTACACCGAAATAACCTATACTGCTTTCTTCCAGATCTGATTCTCAAGCTTCACACGGGAGGCATCGGAATCCCCCCTAACCCAGAATACAGGTAGAGAACACCTCCACTCCAACATATAACATTGCGGGAATGAGGGTACCTGGACATAGAGGGACTGCGGATCAGGTAAGATCCCAACTGGGATTGCTGCTTTAGATATTGTGAAGTGGGGGCATCCAGACACTGGATAAAGGGTGCAGGAAACTAGTCATTCACCTCTGGCTTTTTTTTTGTAAATCCGACATTTACACACACACACACACACACACACACACACACACACACACACACACACACACACACACACACACACACACACACACGTAACCAGGACTAATTGTAGTATAATGTAATACAATAAATAAACTTATGTCAAAAACGAATGTTCTTACTAGGAATTTATTCAATTTATTTTTTTATTTTTTTAAAGCGGGCCTGGGGGCGGGACTAAGGCAGGGTTGGGGGCGGGACTGGGGCAGGGTTAGGGGCGGGACTAGGTGGCGAGTAGATTTTTTTGTTCAGCGAGTAGATTTTTGGGTGATTTGTCGACCACTGCTAATAGGTATATACTGTATAAGCATTGACAGATAACAAACTTACTTCAATCAGTGAGGGAAAGGAAAAAAATATGTGGGGGAATAAAATGCATCTCACAATAATACTGTAAGTCCCTTTATTTATTTTCATTGTTTTTCTGTGCAAAACAGTTTGTCGTTTGACATTTCCACCCTTGGGTAAAAAACGCAAAATAAATCAAAATATGCTTGCTCCTGTGTATTTATTTACTCCCCCTTCCTCCTCTCTTGCTCAATCACCCAACACACTCAGTTTCCTCCCCCCCACATTCAATAACCCCCTGCCCTCCTCACGTATAAATAAGTAAATTAATAAATGGAGAAAAAAAGACTATTATAGGAATCGAACCTGGCAGACTCAATTATCCGTGTGGGGTGCTCCAAACCCTGAGAGCTATTTATATGTGAGAGTGCAGCGTGGCTTCACTTTCTGGTGAACAATCACTACAGTTTATAAATTCTCAGACCATAACCCCCCTGAAGCTCCCTCACCCCCCTCCTCCTCTCACCCCCTCAAGCTCCCTCATCCCCTCCTCCTCTCAAGCCCTCATGCCAGAAAAAAAACATTCTTTGCAGTGGACTATTTCTTTCATTCCCGGCAGGGTGACTCAACAATCAGCAATTGGTTTTGAAAAACCTTGTACACAGTTCAGAAATCACTTTTTCCCCTATAGGACAATTTAACACTCAGCATTTGTTTGCTAAAAATTCCCCTGCTTCAGCACAGTCTTGTATCAATTTTCACACTTTTCTGCATATACTCCATTCACAGCTGGTAGTCCTATGCGGTGTGGCAACCTTTATTTTCAAAATCAGTACCACTCGTGGGTCACCATCTATATTCACTGCTTCAGCGAAACTTTTGAAAACAACAAACACCTATCCCTTTTAAGGGCTGACTCACTTCTTGAACCCTGACTATGGCTGAAAGGCAAAACCCCTATTTCAATGACCATATTACACTTTGTGATAGGCAAAATAAGGTTTAGCTACTTCAGCAGTCTCTCTCCTCTAGGGATTGGGGCAAAGAGTCCATCTGTGGTTTTGGAAGTTTCAGTGCAGTGTGGTTTCAGTGGTGTGTATCCCTTTAACTCTGATCTCTGCTGCATGAGGTTTTTTCTCAGACTGTTTGTAGGCAAAAAGCATAACAAAAAATTTCACATAAAAATCTCCGGTCCTTTTAAACTTCAAAGACACCTCTTATACCACTTCTGACACCATATGTAGACGGACGTTCACAGAGGTACACAATTGGAGGATTTTATAAGTTGAAATTATAACAAGGCTTTATTGTGCCTTTTCCTTTTCATCAGGAAATCATCCAAACACAGGCGGGGAAACAAAGCTTAATTCACTTGGGAGTATTTCTAGTGAAATCCCATGCAATTCACAACTCCTAGTTAAGCAGGTCTCCCAGCCCCAAACACATAGCATGACATAAGCATATATAAGAAGTCTCTTTAGAATGAAAGTCTTATCTGTTAGCTGCTGTAGAGTAAGCTTCGCTGCTCTCCTGGAACCGCACCCGTGCGTGCACAGAAAATCAGCATCCAGGTTTAGAAGTCTTATTTGGTGTCTTGCAATCAGCTCTGCTGTTTCTTCTTGACAGAGCTCAAGACAGGTCAGCTCCAGAGACCTGTGTTCTCCAAAGTTCAGCCCACAAGTGAGCTAAGGAGTCACTTCCTGTTTCAAAGGCAGGCTTTTTCTACCACCTCTAATCAGGCAGGTGGTGTTAGTTAATTTGCTACCAGCAGTTAACCACCACACTGCTGGATTAGAGGCACATTTGTGAACAGGGAGAGTGCAGCGTGGCTTCACTTTCTGGTACAGCGCTCCTTCCCTACCAAGTAAGGCAGGCCTGCACAACTCGTAAAGCGAGAAGGGCTGAACTGCTCCAAAGAAAAAAAAATTGGGTCGCGCGGGAAAAATCATCATCATCATCCCTCCTCCAGCACCTCTCATCATCATCCTCATATATCTCCCCCAGCACCCCTCACTATCAACCTTTGCGATACTCCCCCACCTATCTCTCATACCCCCATCTCTCCCCCTCACCCACACACATAATACTCCCTCTCCACATCAAACACACAATACCCCCCCTGCACACCACACACATCCCACCACCCCTGCACCTCACATCCTTCTCCCCCCGTGCACCTCACATCACTCTCCCCCCATGCACCTCACATCACTCTCCCCCCGTGCACCTCACATCACTCTCCCCCCGTGCACCTCACATCACTCTCCCCCCTTCACCTCACATCACTCTCCCCCCTGCACCTCACATCACACTCCCTCCCTGCACCTCACATCACCCCCCCCTGCACCTCCAATGACCCCCCCCTCTGCACCTCCAATGACCCCCTCTGCACCTCCAATGAACCTCCTCTGCACCTCCAATGACCCCCCTCTGCACCTCCAATGACCCCCCTCTGCACCTCCATTGACCCCCCCTGCACCTCCAATGACCCACCCCCCCTGCACCTCCAATGACCCCCCCCCTGCACCTCCAATGACCCCCCCCCCTGCACCTCCAATGACACCCCCTCCCTCTCTACCTCGGTTTGCTCGGTGGAGGCAGCAGAGAAGGCAGGACTGCACGCGCGCGCTCTAGCAGGCACGGAAGTGCCTCAATGCTAGAGCGCGCTGCTGCCTGCAGTTCTCTGAGCGGGCTGATCCGGGAGGGGGGAGAGCGGGCTGATCCGGGAGGGGGGAGAGCGTGAGCGGGCTGATCGGGGAGGGGGGAGAGCGTGAGCGGGCTGATCGGGGAGGTGGGAGAGCGTGAGCGGGCTGATCGGGGAGGGGGGAGAGAGTGGGGGAATGGGAGCGAACTCGAGAGGGAGAGTGGAAAGCCGCCGCGGGCCGCACAGTGAGTGCAGGAGTCCCGGCGGCCCTTATATTGTGGTTACTCAATTCGCCACACTTTGACTCCCAATTCGCCACAAGTGGCGAATGGTGAAAGGGTTGCCCACCCTGGGTCTAATACATACATACACTAGCCCCCCCCCACCCCAAATAAATACATACATACACTACCCCCCCCAATACCTGAATACATACACTACCCCCCCCCCCAAATGCATACATACATACTCTACCCCCCAAATCAATACATACACTACCCCTCCTCACCAATACAAACATACATACACTACCCCCTCACATACATACATACATACATACATGCATACATACATACATAAACTACCCCCCCAAATACACACATATATACTTCCCAAAAACATACATACATACATACATACATACATAAACTACCCCCCAAATACATACATACATACAGTACACTACCCCCCAATTACATACATACATACACTACCCCCCAAATACATACATACATACAGTACACTACCCCCCAATTACATACATACATACACTACCCCCCAAATACATACATACATACACTACCCCCCAAATACATACATACACTACCCATCAAATACATACATACACACACATACAGTTACATTGGGTCTGCCTGCCTCCTTCTCTCCCACGCTGCTGCCTCTCTCCCTCACTGTCCTGGCAGTGGCTGGGGGGGGGCTCGGCCAGTGCTAGAGTTGGTCCTCTTCTTGCCACCGTGCCCGGCGTCTCCCCAGCTGCGGGCCTGCCTATGTCCTGCACTGTACCGTGCCGGGCCTTTCTGTGACGTCGGCGCACACTGGGAGTTGCGGCACGCGCTTCAGGCGCGCACCAGCATGGGAGAGCCCAGCATGGGACAGTGCAGGAGAGAGGCAGGCCCACAGCTGGGAAGACCCCGGGCCCGGCAGCAGCAAGAGGTGATTACTATGCCAAGAAATCCTATAAAGTGCATGCTTCCTCCTTTTCAATAGTGAAAACTATCTAGAACCCTTACTACTGGTGCTTAATTACTGGGCACATTTCCAACTGAAAACAACAAATGGTGACAGGACACATCTGAAGAACCTGCTTCTAGAACAATGGGTGAAGGTATATATACCCTCTACACATCACGGGTCACAAGACATACAAAGGAGTGGCAATCCCTTCTGCATAGAAAACCTACATCACATGATGGGGAGGGAAGTAACCTGAGTGAGCCCACACACTTAACCTATTAAAGCTGCAGTTCAGTCTTTTTTTTTAATTTATTTTTTTACTTCAATAGTTTCATGTGGGCAATCTCTAATTACCTAAAGAACTGTATAGCTGCAGGTCAATTCGTTCTCCATGTATTGATAGGCAAAATTTGGTGACATACTTAGTGAAGGGATCTGTTTTTCTTCTGCTTCTTTCTCTCAGTGGAAGCTCATGAATATTCATGAGCACTCCTGCACTGACATGTGCGAGAGGGAGGGCATGGCTGACAAAGGGGTGTGCCAGGGCTTGTGACAGGACATGAAGGGGCAGTGCCTTAGCAAATTGCTGTTAAAATAGAATACAAGAAAATTGGTCTTTCAAAGTTGTTTTTTTAAAAACAGAAAATGCTAAAAGTATTTTTTCTTACTACAGAACTGATTTATTAAAAAAAACACACATGCCGGATATTGACTGAACTGCAGCTTTAAGGCTGTTAACCTCTTTACTGAAATAGTAGCCCCTAAAGAGGGGGCTACACTTGTGTATGTGAAATGGGTTAAAACATCCAGCTGACTCACTTACCTCCAACTCTAGGGCACTAAAAATGAGCAATCCCTCCCCAAACCCTGTCACACTACACCTCAATTACGTTGCCAAAACAAGAATAATTTAAGGTCTGACTCTCAGGAGTTCTTGGTCTCCTGTTACCTAGAAAAAAAGTGTAATTAACACAAAAAAACAATTTAGCAAAATGTGTAAAAAAACTGCGGTTATTCTCTCCATGAAGGTTCAATTAGAGCCCAAAGACAGTACTTATTAAAATTTAGATTTAATATAAATAAAGTGTTACAGTGCTTGTTAACAGAAAATGAATGATACAAAGACATACAATATGCAGACAGTTTCATAAAAAATAAAATGATAACACAGAGAACCTACAGTATACGTTACCAATGGACAGTATTAGTTACCGTCAGAGATCTTGACATTAAAGATATGAGAATTCCTGTGTTATTGGTATAATATATACACGAATAGGATCATATAGCTCAACCTTAATATTTAGTACATGCTGTAAGGGGTGCATAGGGAATAATAATCATATAACCAAATGATCAGAGAAAGATCACAAAAAGAAACCCCGTTAGACTTGCACTCAACCTATATTAGTGATAAGACACATTGGTAATTGTAGCTAGGAGGGGTAAAATCCAAAACAATAAAATGTTATTAATAAACTCCTCTATATATATATTGTGAAAAACCATATACAAAAAATGTGAAATAAAATATCTCAAGAGGAGATAATGCCAGTATTGCATACACCAGATATATGTGTAACGGGTATTCCCCCACCCAATGGCATATAGCATGTGTGTGCGGGGAACTTAATGTTACCAGGTGTGGTGCTTTACCTGTTAGGCTCACAGGAGGCCTAAACCTCCCCACGGGGAGCCTGGGGCACATATAAATAATAGAAGTAACCTTGCACTCGGTGCAGCGCCTCCACCTGCGATGGCTCCCACCGGAGGGGGGAGTGGTTCGTCGCAGGACAATATATATATATCACACACACAGCATGTAAAACAACCAATAACTTTACTGTAGCAACCGTACTTATTCATATATATATAAACAGGTGTCCCTCTCTAGAGGAGACACTAACTACTGCGTCTCGCAAGACGCTACCCCCTTTCACCGTGTGATCCCACCCCATGTCCAGTAACCCCACACAATATGTCCCTTCACGTGAGATAGATATGTGTGACTGCGCAGCCACTAGTCCCGTGTAAGTATAGTTGGTGCACTTGGTGATGGTTACCTGCCGAGCACTCCAGTGCCCGGGCCTGCCAAGGAGCTTCACAAAGGATCCGATGACCGCTGACCACAGGAACTTCCATCCAGGGCAATCCCACCCGGATGGCTGCTGCAGCGACAGCGAAGGTCTGAGCCCAGACCTCTGGATGGACGCGCAGCGTCCGCTGTGTCCCTAACTGACTCTGAATAATAAGGGGCAGGGTCCCTAACATGGGGCCTGTCCCTGCAACACTCAAAGCTACTGGTGACTCAGGACTATCTGGGGCCTAGGGGGCTGCTGGCCTAGTGCCGGGAGTCACTGACTCCTGCACCCTACCTCCTTCCCCTAGCTGCTCCTGACGCCGATTGACTAACGTGATCAAAACCCGCGAAAATGTATCAATCCCTCTGTGCAGGGAGATACTCTAGCCCTATTGGCTCCCTGGTGTCACGTGGGGCGCTCCTGAGGCTCATGGGACTTGTAGTCCCTTCCAAGAGCCTGTCCCTGGCAGGCTAGGGTTCGCGCGCTATCACTGCGCATGCGCAATGTCCCTGGCTGGCCGCCGCATGCGGGGACTCACTGCGCATGCACGAAGTTGCGCAACATGGCGGTGCCCTGCTCGGGAGCCGCCGGGGACCTCCGGAGCACCGGAGTGCTCCTTGTTTGGCCCCCACACTCCAGAAGTGCCGGTGGGTCTGTCGAGTGACCCCCGGCAGCAGAGGTAAGAGGAGAGTGTGTCGCGGGACAAAGGGGACCTGGCTACATCCTCCCCCTGGTAAAAACCCCAACGTCCTCGCTTTGGATACATAACTCAACCATGTACAGAAATTAGATAATAAAAAATACAGTTCAATCATATAACTTAACACATTCGCATTGACTTTATACAATATTGCACAATTCTGTGAGCATCACAATCACAGATTGGATTTTGCTCCGAGACCACTGCTGAGCCTCATAATGGGGTGCCCCAATTTGATCATAGGTTACCTGATTTGGAGGGTACCTGACTCTTTGGCTCCTGCGGAGCTGTTCTTCTGCAACTCCCTCGGTGGAGTAGTAAACACAGTCCTGAGGCTCAGCCTCTTCCCTTGAGGGGAGAAATGTCTCTGAACAGTTTCTGTTTGGCACAAAGCACTGGCTCTGTGGATCCAAAGGCTGGCCTGTTGGTGCCACCTTAGTAGGCATTGGCCTACGGGGCCCTTTACCCATAGCTCCTCCGGGAGATGCCCCTTCTGTGGAGTAGTCCCTTTGAGAGGGTCCTTCCATAGGATCTTCAGGAGTTTCAGAGTGGGTTTCATTATTTACAGTCTCTTGACCCATCTCTGATAAGTCGGACTCACCGTTGAGCGGTGTGGCCAGTATTTCCGCTTCCTCATCTCCCACTTGTGGAATGGAAAGAAGATGGTTACGGTGCCATACCTTTACCCGGCCTTCAGTGTCTTTGATGCGATAAACCGGGAGGCCAGGCATCTGAGATTCTATTTCATATACACTGTCTCTCCATCGGTCGGCCAATTTATGTTTTCCTGGGACTACCAGATTTCGAAGCAACACAGCGTCTCCAGGATGAAGCTCCCGATATTTGACCTTATGATAGTATCACCTTTTATTGTCAGCATTCAGCTTAGCTGTAGACTTCTCGGCCTGTTGATATGCCTGCTGCAAGATGTCTTTAAGTCTTTGCACGTATTTGAAATGGGTAGCATTGTGTATCCCATCCGTCGAGACTCGAAGGCGTACATCTACTGACAGTCTCACCTCTCGTCCAAACATGAGGAAGTATGGGGAGAATCCAGTTGACTCGTGTCGGGTGCAATTGTACGTGTGCACCAAGGCCTCCACGTGTCGGCTCCATTCAGTCTTCTGAGCTCCCTTTAAAGTTCCAAGCATGTCCAGTAAGGTCCGATTAAATCGTTCTGGCAACGCATCCCCTTCGGGGTGGTACGGGGTCGTTCATGATTTGGCGATGTTCAGCATTTTGAGCAGTTCTCGGATCAGAGTGCTCTCAAAATCCCGACCTTGGTCTGAGTGAAGGCGGTTTGGAAGACCGTATTGCACAAAGTACTTCTCCCATAACATTTTTGCCACTGTGATGGCTTTCTGATCTTTCGTGGGGAAGGCCTGGGCATACCAGGTGTAATGATCCGTGATGACCAGAACGTTGCATATTCCACGGCTATCAGGCTCAATGCACAGGAAGTCCATACACACAAGGTCCATTGGGCCAGAACTCTTCAGATGGCCCATGGGTGCTGCTCTGGTAGGTAGGGTATTGCGTTGTATACACCGAGTACAACGGCGACAGTGGTGCTCTACGGCCTCTCGCATCTTGGGCCAGAAAAAGCGGTCTCTGACCAACCCAAAGGTCTTCTCTACACCGAGATGTCCATGCTCATCATGTAGGGACTTTAACACCAGGTATTGCAAGTTCCTAGGGAGGACTAGTTGTCGTCTATCCGGGTGGTTGTGATATTGCACCACCTGATAGAGTAAGCAGTTATCGATTTCGAATTTGTCCACTTCCCGCATGAGCGAGGCCACCAAGTCATTGGGAGCACGCTTCAGAAGGGCTGGATTCTTCTTTTCAACGGCTTGCCTAATGATACTAATGGCAGGATCTCGTATTTGGTAGTCTACCAGATCTTTCCACCGTAGCACTTTGTCATGAGTTATGTTCATCCCTTTTGGATCGCAGTAGGCAGCTGGGACAGCCTGCGACTGGCATCCCAAGGAATCCACCACCCGTAATTCTGAGAAGGCCACTTGATCATTTACGATGGCGGCAGTTCTACACATAGCTCGCACCCCTGGTCCTGGGAGTTCTTCCCATTCCTCATCATCCTGAGTAGCACTTAGCCCTGGCCGTCGGGAGAGGGCGTCAGCCCCGACATTCAAGGGTCCCGGCTTAGGCTAAGGTCCCGTTGCACGCGTCCGCACGGCTGGCTTGCTTGCCGGCGGCGCGTGCAACTCGCTGTACCGCGATCTGCGGTCTACAGGATGCTTTTCTCGGAGCGGGGGGGGGCGTGGCCAAATGGGTCGGGGGGCGCGGCCATGACGTGAGGGGGCGCGGCCATGACGTGAGGGGCCGGAGCGGGAGGTGGGAGGATTGACTGGGAGGATTGACTGGGAGGATTGACAGGGAGGGGGGGCGTGGCTTGAGTGGAGGGACCCGCTACTCTTCCCCCCCCCCTCCCTCCACGGGCTGCCACGGGCTGCAGGTAAGTAAAAAAAACACACACACGCAGGCACTCATACATACATACATACACACACACACACACACACACACACAGGCAGGCACTCACGCACTCATACACACACACAGACAGAGACAGGCACGCACACAGACAGGCACACACATACACACACTCATACACACACACAGACAGGCACTCAGGCACACACATACACACACACACACAGGCACTCAGGCACACACATATACAGACAGGCACTCACCTGCTTTCACTCCACACTCCTCCCCGCTCCCCGAAGCCTCTCCTCCTCCCGCAGCCTCCCCTCCCCATTGGCTCACAGCCACACCACGTGACGCGTTGAAGCTAGGAAACACCATTCTGTGGTGTCTCCTAGCGGCTGACGCGCCACAGCGTGTGATCAGCTGTGCAGCCAGTGGGGACCGGGACCGACTCGCGAGGATTCCCCTGCTGGTGGGGAACTCGCTACATTGCCGCCCGCGCCAACGAGCGCAGCGGGTCCCAGGCCTTAGAGGGCGTCAGCCCCGACATTCAAGGGTCCCGGCTTATACTTCAGGGAGAATCGGTAATTCTTCAGAGCTGCCAGCCATCGGTGTCCTGCTGCATCCAATTTGGCCGAGGTATTGATGTACGTGAGGGGATAGTTATCCGTCCTTACCTCAAACGTAACACGGTAAAGGTAATCGTGGAGCTTCTCGGTGATCGCCCACTTGAGAGCCAGGAACTCCAACTTGTGGACGGGGTATCTCTGTTCACTGGGTGTCAGACTGCGGCTGATGTAGGCTACAGGCCGTAGACCCTCGGGGTGCTTCTGGTGCAGGACGGCACCCAGTCCATTGAGACTGGCATCCACATGCAGAATGTATGGTTGTTCGGGATCAGCATACGCAAGCACCGGCGCTTTGGTCAGGCATTTCTTCAATTTCAGGAAGGCCTGCTCACACTCAGACGTCCATTTATCACCAAACGGCTGGCGAGCCTATACGGCCTTCCTTCCTGTATCTTCGGGGTATATCTTCAACAGATTGTTCAGGGGTTTAGCTCTACTAGAATACCCTTCCACGAAGCGCCGGTAATACCCACAGAACCCCAGGAAGGATCGTAGCTCCGTGATATTCTCGGGACGCGGCCAGTTCACGACCGCTTCTACTTTGGCTGGGTCGGTGGCGATTCCTTGAGCAGACACGATGTGTCCCACGTAGGTGTGACAAAACCGGCACTTGTCTAGGGACAATTTTAACCCTTCCTTCCCAAGACGGTCTATCACTTTAAGCAGCCGCTTTCGTGTTCTTCCAGGGTCCTTGTGAAGACAATGATGTCGTCCAGATAGACGAGACACTCCCGAGGGTTCATGTCCCCGATAGTCTTCTCCATCAGTCTTTGGAAAGTAGCAAGGGCCCCACATATACCTTGGGGCATACGTGTAAATTTGTAGAACCCCAGTGGGCAGACAAAGGCTGTTTTCTCCTGATCCTCGGCATTCATGGGTACCTGATAGTACCCGGATTGTAGATCGAGCACACTGAACAATTGGCTTCCGTTCAGAGCATTCAGGATCTCTTCAGTGCGAGGAAGGTTGTACTGGTCCGGTATCGTACGGTTGTTCAGGGTTCGATAGTCGACACACAGTCGTACGGATCCGTTCTTTTTCCTCACCACCACTATGGGAGACGTTCATCACATCATCCACATCCCTAGGGGTGATGCGACGAGAGCGTTCCCGGAACGGAGTGGCATCACTCAGTCTAATGGCATGTTGAGCGCTGCGACTGCATCCCACATCCATCTCACTCGTGGAGAACACAGTCCATCGTTTATTCAACTGGGTTGTCAGCCGCTCTTTCCACTCAGTGGGCAATGTCGACTCGCCGAAGTTGAAGTCCAGATCGACTAACCGCTCACTCACTGCCGCCGCATTCACCTGGGGCATTGTTTCCACAGGGCTGACTGGATATATGCAACCCAGACTCTGTACGGCATCAAGTTCCATCAGGAATGGGGAGATGTTCTGCACATATACGTAGGTCTGTAGAGGGATTTTAGTCGTCCACTCCCGCACCTCGGGTAGTACCCTATACCCTCTCTGAACTTCTTCCTCAGGGGTACTCTCCAGAGAGAAAAGCTGATCATTCTCATCTCGCTCGGGATAACAACACCAGATGGCCATTCGTTGCACTCCCCCTGGTAATATGGTCGTCATTCCGCGTTGACGATTGTAGAGATCCCCGTGACGCTCCAAGGCATAGACCCGGTTGCACTCCTCTCGTAGGGTGGGATCTAGGAGCGAATTGGCCAGCGGCAACTCATTGGTCTCTTTCAGGTATGCTCTGATTACAGCTTGTACTATATCAGTATTGGTTCCCAAGATGATCGGATACTTGCACTGGTCTTGGGGCTCCGGGCATACCATTGCCGCTACATGCATGGGGTGCCTCTTGCCGGTGTTCAGTTGGAGTATTTCTAGTTGAACCCTTACAATCCCATCGATGGGGTAGTCTTCATTACTTAACCCCCTAACCTTCATATGTTCAGCCGACCTAAGGGGGCAGTGTCTAAGGTGCTGGTCATAGAACTTGCGATATATAATGGTCACTTGGGATCCAGTGTCCAGTAGGGCAGATGCATAGATCCCTTCCAGGACAACAGGTACAATGGCCAAAGAGCCTACTTGACTGTAAGCTTCCCTGGGTAAGGCGTAATCCCTGGGACCGGAGTCAGAAGGAGCATCTTCGGTTCCAGCAGGGGTTTCTGGGTCAGACTCTGCCATTTGTATGCGGCAGACCATTGACTTGGCTGAATTTCCTCTATCGGGAGGTTTTTCCTCCGGAGGATCCTCCCTCTCCGGGCAATCTCTGGAGAAGTGGCCCTTCTTCCTGCAGTTATAGCAAACTACTTTGCGGCGTTCAGGGCGACCCTTGTCCGTGGAAGATGATCTCTCAGAGGTACTGCCCTTCCTGACAGGCGATTTGGGAGCCAACTCCTCCTCCTGGTTGGAAGATTTCTTACCCTTTGGGGCGGAGGGAGCGGAGGTGTCACCCTTGATGGCATCCTTGGTCTTTTTGGATTCATGAAAATGTAGCTGCACCTCATGTCCTCTGATGTGATGCAACAATTCCATGTAGCTGGGATTAGGCAACGACCCCTTTAGTAGCTGTTTGAATCGGTACCGGTCCACTTCGGCGACTGAAATGATGTTTTTGGACAGGAGGTTCCCCAGTGACAGCTGTAGTTTGCGGACGAAGGCAGACAAATCCTCTCCTTCTTTTTGGCGAAGAGCTTTGAACTGGGCCATCAGCTCATCCTCGTCGTCTTCTCGGGTATAAGACTGAGTGAGCATTTCCACCAGTTCCTGTGCCATAACTTCTCCTTCCACTTCACGATGCATCCGTACCAGTTGGGAGGCTGGGGCTCTGAGGCACTCAACCTGCCTCTGCCTTTTACTGGCTTCGGAGCACGACCACTCTGCTACTGCTTGGAGAGTATGGTCCCTCCATGTCTCGATCCCTTCTCCTGAAGGCGTCGGTAGAATCCCAGAAAAGGCCTTTAGTTTCCGGAAGTTCTGTGCTTGGGACGAAATGGTTACAGCTTCTACTAGTTGGGAGGCTGTCATATTCAAGGAAAGGCCTCCACTAAGGGGCTGACTACTGGTTCCAGCTCCCACGCTAGGCATGATTGGGAGACAGCCTGATCGTCTATCAGGAGTAGGCGAAGTGGGTGGACTCCCCGCCCAGCTGCTGACTCCTCCTACACCGCTCGGAGTGAAGGAGACCTTAGGGGGACCTACCCTGTGAGGAGTACTGGTCACCCGGTGGGTCGTGGTTGGCCCAGTACTAGTGGGCGGTTCGTCGGGTGCCTGGGTGTCAGGATATATCACGGGAAAGTCCTCTGCGGAGGGCTCTGGTAGGTTTAATACATGGGGAACAGTCTCTGAGCATATGTCACATTCAGTGGCCATGAGGTAGGTGGTCCCCCGGCCGTCAACATCAAGTTTAAAGTCTACCATCCGGGAAGTGGTCAGTCCCGGACAATTTCTTACTTGTGTGCATACTGTGTAGAAGCCCGTATCATTGGATACTCCCGCCACTGCAACCACGCGCCTTGGGGACACGCGGCGCTCTAACGCCTAGTCGATTACCTCTTGCTTTGATGGCACGGACATGATGGAGTTCAAATTGGACAAATTGATGAAGAATAGGGCACCCCAGGTAGAATCTCAGCAGCGCCTGCAAATGTAACGGGTATTCCCCCACCCAATGGCATATAGCATGTGTGTGCGGGGAACTTAATGTTACCAGGTGTGGTGCTTTACCTGTTAGGCTCACAGGAGGCCTAAACCTCCACCACAGGGAGCCTGGGGCATGTATAAATAATAGGAGTAACCTTGTATTCGGTGCAGCGCCTCCACCTGCGATGGCTCCCACCGGAGGGGGGAGTGGTTCGTCGCAGGACAATATATATATATATAACACACACAGCATGTAAAACAACCAATAACTTTACTGTAGCAACTGTACTTATTCATATATATATCAACAGGTGTCCCTCTCTAGAGGAGACACTAACTACTGTGTCTCGCAAGACGCTACCCCCTTTCACCGTGTGATCCCACCCCATGTCCAGTAACCCCACACAATATGTCCCTTCACGTGAGATAGATATGTGTGACTGCACTTGGTGATGGTTACCTGCCGAGCACTCCAGTGCCCGGGCCTGCCATGGAGCTTCACAAAGGAACCGCTGATCGCTGACCACAGGAACTTCCATCCAGGGCAATCCCACCTGGATGGCTGCTGAAGCGACAGCGAAGGTCTGAGCCCAGACCTCTGGATGGACGCGCAGCGTCCGCTGTGTCCCTAACTGACTCTGAATAATAAGGGGCAGGGTCCCTAACCTGGGGCCTGTCCCTGCAACACTCAAAGCTACTGGTGACTCAGGACTATCTGGGGCCTAGGGGGCTGCTGGCCTAGTGCCGGGAGTCACTGACTCCTGCACCCTACCTCCTTCCCCTAGCTGCTGCTGATGCCGACTGACTAACGTGCTCAGAACCCGCGAAAATGTATCAATCCCTCTGTGCAGGGAGATACTCTAGCCCTATTGGCTCCCTGGCGTCACGTGGGGCGCTCCTGAGGCTCATTGGACGTGTAGTCCCTTCCAAGAGCCTGTCCCTGGTAGGCTAGGGTTCGCGCGCTATCACTGCGCATGCGCAATGTCCCTGGCTGGCCGCCGCATGCGTGGACTCACTGCGCATGCGCGAAGTTGTGCAACATGGCGGTGCCCTGCTCGGGAGCCGCCGGGGACCTCCGGAGCACTGGAGTGCTCCCTGCTCGGCCCCCACCCTCCAGAAGTGCCGGCGGGTCTGTCGAGTGACCCCCGGCAGCGGAGGTAAGAGGAGGGGGTGTCGCGGGACAAAGGGGACCTGGCTACATATGGTAACTACTTTGTGGAGAAACCATAAACCAGGTAAATTTAGTACAGATAATCTCAGGGTTGTAGAACCAAATATGCAAGGGAAAATATCCACATAAGCAATTGTATATTGGTAACCAGATACCGTTGCCAGATAGTGGTTATAGTAACAGACTATGGCAAGTATATAGTATCACTTCCAAGCTCTGTTAGCTTCTGCAATCACAACAACAAATTGCTTTCACTTACAGTTCAAACACACGCTAGCCATTTACTCCATTAGTATCACTATGTAGCAATCATTTAGGACCTGCTGTACATAGCGTCTAGCTCTTTCACCCATGTGTTTCTAAGGCACATTAGTATAGCCTAAGGGTATGAAGGATCCTCACTATTTACTGTACATATAGGGGTCAAGCAGTTGTCTCAGCTAAACTAAGGAGTACGTGAAAATATCTGCTGCATGTGTGACATACACAGATTAACAATGGTTGTGTCATAATCTGCGGTATGAAGTACTGTACTCTCAACTATGTATAGTGAGGAGACACAGCAGTATGGTTAAGTGTATAACTGACCCCACATGCTATGTGTCAAAGTACAGTGCCATTGAACTGCGGCATGCATCTCCTGTGGCTGACACATACACCAGTGAAGCTACGGAACCGGGTTGTATGAATCCCTCTGAAGCATGAGGAATATGCTCTTTATACACTTATTATTCAGTTCAATGGCATTGTACTTTGACACATAGCATGTGGGGTTAGTTATACACTTAACCATACTGCCGTGTCTCCTCACTATACAGGGTTTCTAACTGGTATCTTTTTGTGATCTTTCTCTGATCATTTGGTTATATTATTGGTATAATACCCTTCTTTGTTGAATTCTACTTTAGATGCCCAAATGTGTTGTTTTTATGCTCAAAATTAGTGTCTTCTCTCTCACTCATCAATATTTTGTAACATTTATGACGGGGAAAAAAGAATGATTTTTAGTTCAAATGAATCTGAGAATATAAAATATCATATAACTCTCTCCTAGAATAATGTTTCCCTCACCGTTGCATTCGTATGATTTTAATGCACGCCGTGACATCTGTCTTGATAGATCTAATTTAAATCTTTTAGGAAGAGACAAATATGTGATATGCAATACAGACAACCTGTCAGATTTGATTTTTTTTGCACCCGCCTAATTTTGTCCGCTGCAAAGCTAAAATTTTTATCCTTGTAAATTGTATCAGCTTTTAATTATCATACATTTTTTAATCTGTAAGGAAATAGAGAGCAACCTCCCTGGAATTTACACAATGCCCTTGAATATAGTACATCAAATCTCTGGTGCGTCCGTACACTGTCACCAGTCACTACAATTATACCATGATAACGTTATAGGAGACACAGAAGAATATGTATTTTTTAAATGAAAGTTAATGCCTTGGTTGGTGTAGTTACCACAACTGAATAGGTTAAAGGCATTAACCTACAAACGTCTTTATCCACTCCTTACTATTCCAGTCCCATTCCCAATATTATTAAAAACTATATGAAGGGCATTGCTGATCTCGAAGGAAGGGACCGGAACTTAAAAAAATGTGCTGTAGTTTAGTTCTTGAGCGGTCTAGGATATTTAGCCGCCGTCATCTCTCTGCAGCCATCTCACCGCTGCCATTCAGCCACCGCCAATCAGTTGCCGGGGTATTTAGCTGCCGGCCATTTTGCTGTGAAGGTAAGCCCCTAACCTTAACCCATTACCCTCAAACCAGTAATCGGCCTCTTACCATAAAACCCCTAACCTTACCCTAAAACCCCTAACCTTACCTCTTACCCTAAAATCCCTAACCTTACCCCTTACCCTAAAACCTGTAAACTTACCCTAAAACCCCTAACCTTACCCTAAAACCCCTAATCTTATCCCTTACCCTAAAACCCCTAACCTTACCCTAAAACCCCTAACCTTATCCCTTACCCTAAAACCCCTAATCTTATCCGTTACCCTAAAACCCCTAACCTTACCCCTTACCCTAAAACCCCTAACCTTACCCTAAAACCCCTAACCTTACCCCTTACCCTAAAACCCCTAACCTTATCCCTTACCCTAAAACCCTTAACCTTACCCTAAACCCCTAACCTTATCCCTTACCCTAAAACCCTTAACCTTACCCTAAACCCCTAACCTTACCCTAAAACCCCTAACCTTACCCCTTACCCTAAAACCCTTATCCTTATCCCTTACCCTATAACCCCTAACCTTACCTCTTACCCTAAAACCCCTAACCTTATCCCTTGCCCTAAAACCCCTAACCTTACCCCTTACCCTAAAAGCCCTAACCTTATCCCTTGCCCTAAAACCCCTAACCTTACCCCTTACCCTAAAAGCTCTAACCTTATCCCTTACCCTAAAACCCCTAAGCTTACCCCTTACCCTAAAAGCCCTAACCTTATCCCTTACCCTAAAACCCCTAACTTTACCCTAAAACCCCTAACCTTATCCCTTACCCTATAATCCCTAACCTTACCCCTTACCCTAAAACCCCTAACCTTATCCCTTACCCTAAACCCCCTAACCTTACCCCTTACCTTACCCTAAAATCCCTAACCTTATCCCTTACCCTAAAACCCCTAACCTTAACTCCTTACTCTGAGACCCCTAATCATAACTTCTTACCCTAAAAAGCTTAGCCCTGCTTTTCATGCAGCTCTGACTTGTTTTGCATGTGTGCTTCATCAGGACCCTTTAATTAAACTATGATTGTACCTGCTTCTTTTACCCTCCTTTAATTGATTTGTCAATGAAAAATCTATCTTAACCAATACAATCAAATACTATATTGTTGATTCGCATGCACTATAAATACTTAAAACATCCACTCATTTTTATTTCAACATAAACATATTAAAAAACCTTACAGTACATCACAAAAATAAAAAATAAAATAAAAAAAGTGTAGGATACAACACCCCAACTTAATGAAGGACCCTACACGTTCCAATCACTGTGAACAAATGACCATTCTATTCAATCTCATTACCTCTCTACAGTTCTGTCATTACCAGGTCAAATGAACATAATAAAGTAGTGAAACTCTGGCTAAACATAAAAAGACAAAAATTTTAACCTTCTCATATCTGAAGGACTAATGGAATAAATATAGAACCCATTACTGTATCTGTAAGAATTAATCAAATACAACACATTCACTAAAATCATAATCCGTGAATCTAGTAAAAAAGGTAGAAAAAAGTTATGTTAAAACCGATGGAAACTTATCAATGACATTTATCAACAGTTAAAACATTATCGATGAGGGGTACATGCAGATCCGAATCTGCTTATTAATACGTGTATAATGATTCTAATCTAATATTAAATGTTAAATGACCTATATCAATTTCTATATTCAGACCATCTTGATGCAGAGTTTTCAATTTAAATATCCAGTCTTGTCGAGCAAGTTTTAGCATGTGGTCTTTTCCCCTCCAATTACCCTCTACATGCTCCATCAATCTATACATCATCCCTGTTGGGTTTCCCTGGTGAAGTATATGGAAATGCTTCTACACATTGTTTGTTAATACATGTTTGTTTATATTTCTAATGTGTTCTAATACACGTACAGTCATATGTTCACTTGTCTGGAAGTTCTGCCTACATATTGGATGCCACATGAGCACTCCAATAGATAGGCCACATTGCAATTTTTGCAATTAAAAAAAACTCTAATAACATTTTCTCCAGTTTCAAAAGATAAACAACTCGGTTTCTCCTGAGAGCCAAACCTGCAAGTGGAACATCTACAAAAAAATTAATTTTTTTGTAGCCAGTTTTCCTTTCATAATCTTAAAGGTACAGTACTTGGAGACAGTTCTGATTTCAAATTAGATGCTTTAAAAAAAATAAATCTGGGATGGTCCGGTGTGCCAGTGCCTATTTATGGTACTTTTTATTTTTGAAGCCTCTCTATTGAATTGCGTAATAAATGCCAAACTGAAATCCTCTTCAGTCTGATCTTTTCGTTTGGACACCTATAATTAATTTCTTTCCAGATTCTTTGATAAAATGTAACTGTTCCAAAAAGGATGTGCTTGAGAGCCAAGCAGAAATATTACAAGAGAGATTTCTAGAAATGGATTATGACACCGAAACTATAAATGAGAACCAAGCCAATGCCGATCACAAGCCCCGGATTAAAAATGGGGTGTGTTGGGTCCCGTGGCGACAGAACCGGAAAATCAGCCAAGAACCCAATGGCAGGACAACAATTACGAAATTTTCCTATGGCTAGCGCAAATGGGTCAACCGATGCGTTGGGAGTAGCTGGGCCTCCCTTCGAAAAATCGGCTACCAGCCACACTCAAAAAAAAAAAAAATTCAACGCTAAAGACTTTCTCAACCTCGCTGCTTGGAATATCCGTTTGGGCAGCCAAACTGGGAAAATTGATCTATTAGCCGACGAACTAGACGAATTCAATATTGATATAGCGACAATTTCCGAAGCCAGACTCCCTGAACAAGGGGAACGTACTGTCTTACACCCTAACCACTCGGCTCGCTTTCACCTACACTATTCCGGCAGCGATAGTTTTAACAGAGGCATAACTTTCATGCTGAAATCTAGTCTAAAGAAATTTGCTACCTGCTTCCAACCCATTTCAGACCGAATCGCCGTATAAGAGCTTGCCAGTAAAATACCAACGACCATTATTGGGGCTATGCCCTAACAGAGATCAGCAATGATGAAGACACAGTCACGTTTTACGAGGAATTACAGCAGATTTTGAACTCTTATCAAGGTGGGAATCAGCTGACAATAATTTGCGGGGATCTCAACGCACAGACCGGTTCTAGCCGACTCGGATGGGAAAAAACGCTCGGCCCATTTGGCTGTGGAAATATTAACAACAACGGTCTCCGCTTATTGTCATTTGTTAGCTATAGTAAAATGAAACTTTGAAAAAGTCCAAGCCTGGACGAAACGCGTCAGAGTGTCTGTGCTGATGTTCGTTACTAGCTATCAATAAAGTTTTTTATATCCATTTGTTGGCTGCTGAAGATGCTGTGAACCACGGACTACCTAACCTTTTTTCCTATAGTAAAATGGTGGTTTGCAACCAAGAAAAAAAGCAAGAAAAAAAGCACAGGTGCGCACCAAGGTAAGGGTATAATAATATAATGTAACAACAATAATATAGAAACTTACATATAATTAAAACTTAGTTCATCTCCAGGTCAAAGCGATGTCTTCATCTGTTGGGCTCCACCGTAGATCAGGTAAGGGGGCGATATCCAATTCCTTACAGATGACAGTCCCGCGCGCTGGGGCTGACTCTGAGGCACTCACTGCAGTTTCACCTCCGCGTGTATCGGCGTGGTGTGTGATGCATTGCGCATGCGTGGGAAAGAAGCCCCCTGTAGCTGTCCGAGGATGCCAGTTCGTTGAAGGATCGCGACCGGAGTGAATACACTTGAGTGTATGTCAGCCACCAAGATTAAGGTAAACTGGTTACACAATTCGCGACGCGTTTCGTATAACTGGTATACTTCATCAGGCTTGATTGGTTTGTTTCTCTAAAGGAACAACCAATGATGTAGCTTGAATGACATATATTAGACCCCTCATAGGTGCCCAAGTTATTACCTGATGAAGTATACCAGTCATACGAAACGCGTTGCGAATTGCGTAACCATCTTACCTTAATCTTGGTGGCTGGCATACACTCAAGTGTATTCACTCCGGTCACGATCCTTCTACGAACTGGCATCCTCGAACAGCTACAGGGGGCTTCTTTCCCATGCATGCGCACTGCATCACACCCCACGCCGATACACACGGAGGTGAAACTGCAGTGAGTGCCTCAGAGTCAGCCCCAGCGCACGGGACTGTCATCTGTAAGGAATTGGATATCGCCCCCTTACCTGTTCTACGGTGGAGCCTAACAGATGAAGACATCGCTTTGACCTGGAGATGAACTAAGTTTTAATTATATGTAAGTTTCTATATTATTGTTGTTACATTATATTATTATACCCTTGCCTTGGTGCGCACCAGTGCTTTTTTTCTTGGTTACCTGGTTCTGCCGACAGAGTCTTCTGCCGGGATCTATCTTTGGAGTGGGGGGAGACACTTCGAGCCACATGAGCTGCAAGAGGAAAGGGGAGAAATTACTTTTCTGCACTCATAGGAAGCAAGAGCGCGGACTGAACATTCTTTGACTGGTGGTTTGCAACACCTGGTTCCAACACCCTATATGTCACAGGTTAACTTGGTCTCTGAATAATGGAAGAGATCAAAACATTTTGGACTATTTTCTGATACATAAAAGGTTTCAGAGTGCGATACAGGATGTTCGTGTAATGCGCAGAGCTCCTATCGGGTCAGACCATCATTTAGTTCAAGCCAAATTTAAGCTTCACCTAAAAGCACATTATGTTCACATCCCACACCCACATTAGACTACTCATACCTGGCCAACCCCACCAATCAAGTCCAAATTCTATTACGCAACCGGTTCGCCCCACTCATAAATGAGGATATAAATGAAAACTGGAACTCAACTAAAACCCCCATCATAGAAACACTCAAGGAAATATGCCCCAGAAAGAGAAGAAAAATCAAACCATGGATTTCAGACAACACTATAAACTTAGTTGAAGAACGCGCTAAGATAAAGAACACCGATCACAAACATTATCTCTACCTCAACCGACAAATTAAACGCCAGCTTAAAGCGGACAAAGAAATATGGTGGAACTCAAAGGCCCAAGAAATGGAATCGGCCAGCAGGAAGCCTGACGTGCGCCTCCTTTATAGTGCCCTACGAAGCTGCAGCAGAAATTTCAGGGCAACAACATTAAGCCTTAAGGATCAAAATGGTGCCCAAATAAAATCACTTGATCACAAACTAGAAAGGTGGAAGGAACATTTTAACCTGCTGCTCAACCGCCCGCACCCGGCAAATCAAGACCAAAAGATGATAGAAAATGTCGACTTAAGAGTTTCCAAGCGATATAACCGACCACCCACCAAATGAGGAAGAAATTCGAACAGCAATCAAACGCCTAAAGAATAGGAAAGCACCCGGCATTGATGCCATCTCTGCAGAAGCTCTAAAAGCGGGTGGAGAAGTCGTCGTGAATCAATTAAAAGGCCTATACAACATCTTTTGGAGCAAAACTGATGTGCCACAAGATTTCAATGATGCAATAATCGTGCCGATACATAAAAAAGGCGACCCAGCTAATTGCAAAAATTATAAGCATAAGCTTGCTATCAACATCTGCAAAGCTTTTGACTTCTATTATCTGGACCAGATACGCAGAAACAAGTAGAAAAATAAGACAGTGCACTGCCCACGTTGATAAAGGGCATTTTTGCCTGAAACTAGTTGGTGGACCCCTGCTGTGGCCTAGGGGGGACCCTTTTGTCCACTTTTTAGGTAATAAATCTATTTTTTGTTGCTTAAAACCGTGAGGCTCCTTCTGTTACTTTGGGCAGTGCACTGCCTTATTTTTCTACTTGTTCCTGCCATCACCTGGGAGATTGCACGCCTATGAAGATTCTGAGATTGGATACTCCAGGAGAAACTGAGTGAGTGCACTTTGTGGGTCGCTGTACCCCTTTTTTCTCTGATATATGGGACGTTGGTCTGTACTATTTATTTATGGTGCCGCTGGCATTAGGTACTAGTCCCCTAACCCTATTAGGGCTTCGTTATGCTATATGCTTACATTGAAGGAGTTTATCCTAAACCTCAGTTTATTATGCCAAACAGGACTTGTTTTTTCTGATGCACCTGCTTTCTACACATACTTAAACGCAGAGAATTAGACTGCATGGAAGAACAGGCTGGATTTAGACCAGGAAGAGGGTGTATGGTCCAAATTTTCACAACTAGTAGAAATACGACTCCGCTGCAAAAAAGATACCTTTATGTGGTATTTGTTGACTTCTCGTGTGCTTTTGACAGTGTGGACCACCCATCGCTATGGTGTGACCTCAAGGCTGATACGGTATCACATGCCCCTCTCAATGTGCTATGAACTTTTTATGAAGGAGGTACAAGCAGAGTCAAACACATGGGCAACATATCCGCGCCATTCTCCATATCCACGAGTGTCAAACAAGGTTGCATAATATTGCCTATGTTATTCAATATTACCATGGATTGGATTCTCAGAAAAACATTTAAAGACAGGCCTGGCGTACAAGTGGGAAGCAAGTTTTCCTCATGGACCTTGTATGACATCATGTTCTTAGCGGATACAGCCCAAGAGGCACAAGAACCGTTGAACGACATGCAAGCCAATGTAAAGAAGCTCGGATTATCCATAAACTTTGGAAAAGACTAAATACATATTTACCGGTACCCAACAGATTCAACGTCAACTGGACGGCAACCCAATTGAATGAGTGGGCTCATTCAAATACCTAGAGTCTATTATTGATAGCCAAAGCATCGGCTATGAACGACATCAAAAGACGCATTGGTAGCGACACTGCAGCGTTCGCCTCCTTAAAGGAATGCTTGTGGAACCAACAGGACGTGACAAATGTAACAAAAATGTGAATTTTTAACGCCTCAATACGCACCATTTTACTGTATGACACAGAAACACGGACACTACTCATAAGCGATATGAACCTACTCAAACGATTCCAACTAAGATGTCTACGTAACATATTCCATATTACGCTACGAGACCAATGGAAAAATGAAGCTGTACGGTTAGCCTGTCAAAACCAATCCACAATCGACCAGTACATTAAGCGACAAAGACTTGGGTGGTTTGGCCACGTCTGCCGTATGGACATCACCAGAGTACCATACCAGTGCCTCAACACCACACGACCATAGGCTGGAAAGTGGACTGAAATGCTCCAAAGAAAATGTGGTCGAATCAGGTGGCGCAAGATCTCAAACCAGTCCACTTCTCAGAAGCCGAAGCTCAAAAAGCCGCCCTAAATCGAGATCAATGGCGCGGAATTACTAGAGACGTATGGAACATCCTGCTGCTAGCCTCCACAACGC
The DNA here is from genome assembly GCF_040206685.1 of Ascaphus truei. Classification (NCBI taxonomy): domain Eukaryota; kingdom Metazoa; phylum Chordata; class Amphibia; order Anura; family Ascaphidae; genus Ascaphus; species Ascaphus truei. The sequence goes on along the minus strand of NC_134486.1, from coordinate 289,385,678 downwards.
CTCACTCCTTACCTTATAAAAGATGAAGAAATGTCGTTTACGGAGTATATACCATATATACTGTACTATAAGAATAGGGAAAGAAATTAATTATTAGTGCCCAAACAAAAAGATCAGAGAGGAAAGGATTTCAGTTTGGCATTCATTACACATTTCAATAGAGAGGCTTCAAAATTAAAAGTAAAAGAGGTATCTAAGAGGGGATATGATAACTATAAACAAATATATTCATAGACAATACAAGGAGCTTTCAAAAGAATTATTCATCTCACGGGCAGTACAAAGGACACAGGGTCATACCTTAAGGTTGAAGGAAAGGAGATTTCACCAGCAACAACGTAAGAGCAGTTAAAATGTGCAATTCATTACCCATGGAGACTGTGATGGCAGATACAATAGATATCTTCAATAAAGGGTGGACATCTTTTTTGAAAGGAAAGGTACACAGGGATATACCAAATAAGTAAACATGGGAAGGATGTTGATTCAGGGAGAAATCTGATCTCCATTATTTGGAGTCAGGAAGGAATTTGTTTTTCCCCTTATGAGACATCATTGGATGATATTTCACTGGGGTTTTTTGTTTGCCTTCCTCTGGATCAATACTGTAAATACAAATATAGGATAAGTATCTGTCATCTAAATTTAACACAGGTTAAACTTGATGGACATATCTTTTTTCAACCTCATCTATAATGTACTATGTGGTCAGGTCTTTTATTATCTGATTGAAGGAATGCTTAACATTTGTGGTATATAATGTAAAATAGTCCTTGGTTATTTGGTTGCCTATATATTTTATGTGATTCGGGTTCTATTTAAAGGCAACGTTAACTTGTAGTTTTACCACTTTTTTAGGGAGATGTATGTGCCAGTGGAAACCGTCAGACCAGCAGCCAATCAGGATGGAGGAACCTGCCCAGCCCCCTACCAATAGCCCTGCTCGGGGAGATCCTGCGGACCCCATGTTGGTCAGGTTACTATGTCCAGAAAGGTAATACTGGATACATACATGTCCAGTATTACCGCTAATCTTTTACTGGACAGTGTCTAAATACAGGACAGTCCAGTTCAATACTGGAAACCTGGCAACCCTAGGCCGATTGAAGAAATAATCAAAATCACAAACAGGTTGCTAGGTTTCCAAACACTGCCCAACTTGCTTTAACTATACACTTGCTTTTTTAGTAAACTCCCTTAACTCTTTCCCTGCCAGACTCGCAGATCATTTGCGTAAACTCCTTCTTCTTTTAGATGTAGCGAGGTTCCCTTTGTCTCTCCTTACCTATGCTACGAGCAGGAGACTTGCCGGATGCCCAGGGAGGTTACGGAGGAGCGCGGGTACTGTAGGGAGTGCCCCGGAGGCTCCGCCGTGAGACGCCGGTAGGGCACCACCATTTTGGATACTCACGCTTGTGCACGAAAGGCGCAATAGCTATTTAGCTGCGGCGGCCATGTTTCTACACCCTGCGCATGTGCAGGACATGATAGAGCGGCGGCCATTACTCTAAAACGACTTTGCAAGGGACTACAAGTCCCATGAACCTTAGGGACAGAAGCAGGGAGCCAGAGTGGATACATTTTGCATGCTTCAACCGCGCTAGCAGTCAGAGCCAGGACAGAGAAGGGGAAGGTAGGGTCTGAGTGTCAGTGGCACTCAGACTAGGCCAGAGTACCCCCTTATGTCCCAGATAGGCCCCACTCAAGTGAGCTTGTGGTTGCTTCAGGGAAGGCCCTAGATAGGGATGCTTCCCTATTTACCGAGTAGTGTCAGGGACACAGAGGAAGACACCGCGCGGTGATTGCGGCCCTCTGGTCTGGGATCAGATCACCTACGTCCAGACTCTTCATGGTGGGACCCTCCTACTGGAGACCACCCAACGCAGAGGCGGACGCCATCATGGACGGTGATGTCGCTGGATCAGCGGATCCCCATGCGCTAAGTCGGCCGCACTGAGTACTGGAGTACTCGGCTGGTACCTCACCAAGTGCACCAACAATTCACGGGGTAGTGCTACTCCCTACACTCTTGGGTGGGCCCAAACATTGGGGAAAGGACATCAGTGTATTGGTGCCTAGCACCTAATGTACTTCGGGGGCACTCATTGGTGGTACAGAGTTGGGGTTGTTATACTGTGTGGTACAGGGTACTGTTTATGGTTCACAGTAAAGATTGGTATTTATATATACAGACGGGTGTGTGTATTACTGGTATTGTTCCTGGGAGGGGCTTATCCTGTTGCGTCAGGATCCCTTTCAGGTGGAGGCGCTGCATCGAGGTGGACATCTGATCACCCCAGGCTTCCAGTGGCGGACGCTCTGGCCTTCTGTGATCCAACAGGTAACGGCAGTACCGGTAGACTCTTTAATAAGGGGAAAGAGGGGTACATAACATATGCTAAATAAGTAGCAAATGTGGTCCTGTCACAGCCACAGATTTGGTGTTATTCATTTTGTTTCCTGAATGGGAGTGAGGCGAGAGGCTTTGAAAGCATCAGTAGTACGTCGTCTGCGAAGAGAGCTATCTTGAACTCTTCTTTTTCTACAGTAATACAAGAAATGTTCGGGTTCGTTCTTATCTGGTAGGCTGGTGCTTCTATAGCCAAGGCAAATAGTAGAGGGGACAATGGGCAAGCTTGTCTAGTTCTGTTTAGTTTCAGAAAATGGTCAGATGGGATAATGTTGACCCTCACTATAGCAGTTGGATCAGAGTATAATGTATTAAAACTATTTCAACTTTTTGGGGTAAATCCCATTTTTGAGAGTATAGCCATCATAAACTGCCAGTCTAGCCTATCGAATTATTTTTCTGCGTCTAATGAGAGTAAGAGGGACATGCTGTTTATTTTTGCCACATGTATGAGGTGAGTCTGGGGAGGATATTGTTCAGTCTGGTGGCCAAAATATTAGCATAGAGTTTTAAATCCTGTGTTTAAATGGTAAATGGGTCTGTAACAAGAGCACAGCAGAGGTTCTTTTCCAGGGCCGCAGACAGATTTCCCGTGGCCCAGGACTAGAGTTATGACTGGAGTCCCCCCCATGTTGGTGGTCTTGCAAGTCCCCCCATTTCACACCTTAGAAGCCCCCTCTATTTCCCATCCTCTTCCCATGTTTTGTTCTCACCTCTCACTCTCCCCCTTCCATACATGTATTTCTCTCCCGTGCGTCTCACTCTTACTCCCTCCATCACCCCCTCGCTCCTCTCACTCCACCCTGTCAATTATCCCATTCTCTCAATCCCTCGTCATCACACATTCCCTCCCCCTCACACAATCCCCCCCCACAAAATACATACCTCCCCAATACATATTAAAAAAGCCCCAATACATATAAAAAATCCCCAATACAAATATAAAAAGCCCCAATACATATAACCCCCTCCCCCCTCCAATATGTATATGTATTGTTTTTTTTCTCCACGTGGGGGGGTTTATATGTATTGTTTTTTATAAACCCCCCAATACATATGAGCCCCCACCAATACATATAAAAAATCCCCAATACATATAAGAAAAAGCCCCAATACATATAAGAAAAAAACCCAATACATATAAAAACCAATACATATTAAAAGAAACCATACATATAACCCCCACATATATAAAAAAACAATACATATAACCCCCCAATACATATAAAAAAGCCCCAATACATATAAAAAAACAATACATATAAAAAAGCCCAATACATATAAACCTTTGCCTTGGGGCTGGTCTCAGGCTTCTGGCCTCTAGTCGGGCCCAGTGGCTGGGGGGGTTCAGCGGCCGGACAAAGCAGTTAGGCCCGACCTCTTGTGGCTGCCAGGCCCCGGCTCTCCCTCAGCTGCGGCCTTCTCTCCCTCCCTCTGTCCCATGCCGGGTTTATGACATCCGCGCGCGCCGGGCCGGAGTGGGCCGAAGCCGAGCCCAGCTGACTTCCGGCCCCCGACGTCAGAGGGCCTGGCGCGTGCTAACAGCCCGGCATGGGTGAATATGTGAGGGGGGAGGACTGCAGCTGAGGGAGAGCCAGGGCCCGGCGGCAATGAGAGTTCGGGCCCAACTGCTTTGTCTGGCCGCCAGGCCCCCCGCAGCCACTGGGCCCGGGACACTTGTTCTGGCTGTCCCCCCCCCTGTTGGCGGCCCTGGTCTTTTCCCTCTCTCAGGATTACAACTATGGTTGCTCGTAACATCTCTCTAGGTGGGGTAAGGTCTTGGAGACGAAGCGCCTGTGTGCGTGAAACATGTAGAGGAAGAGGCTGTACTGCAGCCTGCTGTGTCCACTGTGTGTCTCCAATAAAGCTTTGATGTTCAATTTTGGATTGTGACGTCATTGGGCTGTTTTGCTGTTGCTCCGGATGCACCTCTCCCTTCCACATGACCTCTCTGCCGGATGCACGCTGTAGGACTCACTGCTGAGGAACTATTGGACCCAGGATTGATGAGCTGACAGGGGTAAGATTGCTGTTTTGCCCCTGAGCCCCAACTTTTATAGTGGTCTTTATTTATCCTCTCATTTTCCTACCAGCCCTGCACAACCAGTGCTTCATTCAACTTTAGCCTAGGAGCGCATGACAGTTACATATCTCTAGGTTATAAAGGAATGCATAGTATTCTCTGAATGCTTTAAAAATACTGTAGTTTTAGGATTATGGGAAACCAGGCCATTTTTTGTGTATAAATTATGGATTTTGGTCTTCATTTGTTTTTGTTTTAGCTAGAGGCCTAGCATACTATCTGCTTCATTGCTTTTTTCTTAGTACTCTGTTGACGTAGTACTGTTTTCTTTTTCCAGGAAGCCAGCACAATCAACCTGCCTCTGATTACCGATATTTATGTGCCTCCCACAGGGTGAAGGAAGACACCTCTGGGAAGTTATTTAGCTTAAAGTACTGGGTGAGCTCCTTGTTGCAGGGACAATGCAACGACATGTGGGTGTTCTGAATTGAAATGTAGAGATCAGTCCTAAACAGGGCTTTGCCCTTTTTTCAGCAAGGGCGGTTCAAGTCCAGCATAGAAGCATAGAGGGAGGATCAGTGTCCAAATTTAACAGACCTTTTGGCAAGTAGTTCTCTCTGAATCTTTGCTTCAGACAGGAACCAGGCACAAGTGAAGAGTCTGTTTTTTTCAAGCCCCTTAACGAGGCATCTGGGAGCAGGTTAATTAACCCAGCCTTTTCAAAGCTGGGATTAACCATGTCACTGTTGGACTGCAGACCAGGTCTCCCAGGCATATTGATTTCACACTGTCTCACTGCTCATCCACTAGTTTGTGGGTTTATCAATAAAGGTTTCTTTAAAGACCATGATCTTATGATGTTTTTTGTTATAAATCCCTCCTGTTTAGTTATAATTGTACAGTGATCTAACCAAGCAGAATGGACAATAGTTGCTGAAGAGATGTTGACACTAATTTGTTGATCAACTAGCTATTGTGAAGCTATTGTGAGGATGTGAGTAGAAAGAAAACTCTTTGAAGTTAGGGTTAATTAATTTCCAGGAGTCCATGTGCATCCATTTTTTTTATATGGAAACAAGTCCTTGAGTAGAGGGCGCTACCCTATGTGGTGGTGCGGGGACGGGGGATTTGTCCAGATTTGAATCAATAATTGCATTTAGGCTAATATTAGAAAGGCTTTCTAAACAGACTCAACAACATTTGTTAACTCGTGGAAGAAAGACTCTTGGTTTTCATTAGGCACATAGATGTTTACAATTGTTAGGTAAGTGGAGTCCTGTTAGGACTAAGTAGTAAGTGTTAGGCTGTGATAATTACAATTCTTCCAGCGGAGTCAGTTTTGATTTTTTCTACCTTAAAGTTTCAATTCTTGTGGGAAAGTGTGGCCACTCCATTTTTCTTTGTGGGGGTGATGAATGGTAGATTAGAGCAGGGGTGCGCAAACTCTTCTCCCTGCGCCACCCTGCCTGCTCTCACCCCCTGCTCACACTCCCCCCCCCCTCCTGCTCTGATCATTTGACGCTGTTGCTGGAAAGTTAAGGTAAGTGAAGTTACAGAGGCCTCGCGCGAATCCCAGTATTTAATTTAAATGCCTTCGAGGAAGCGTGGGGCCTCTGTAACCGCTGTGGCCCCCCACCCCCAGAACATCACGCACCCACCCTGAGGGGCCAGCCCCCCAGTTTGCACACCCCTGGATTAGAGGATAATCAATACTAAATAATGCCTGATCCCCTTTTTTTCAAATGAGTTTCATGCAGCATAATTATATCACCTTTTGGCTTCTAACAGAGCTATGTTTAGTTGTCTCTTTTGGGGTGAGTTCAGGGCCTTGGTGTTTTGAGAAATTTTAATTAGCATGGTAATACTTCAGTGATGTATTGTGTGACTTAACAGAATGATAATATATACATATCAAGACATTTTTTTATAGACATTTTGGTGCCCATACATATACCAGTCATTACAGAGTGATGACAAATGCTTGGGGGATAGGGGGTGGGGAAAGGACACCTATACACCCAGATGAAGTCCAATGGGATGAAACCGGTTGGGCTTTTTTGATGCTTTGAGGCCACCGTACCCAATCTCCTGAGAAGCCCTGATTGGAAGGACACTGCTGAGACGACCGTGACGCGGCGGAGTGCCCCCACTGTGGGTGAGAGACGCTGGCGGAGGCAATCGTGGTTTGTTCCTGACTGAGAAGTGGAGCGGTCGCATTTGGAGCTGTCATCTAAGGCTGAGTCCCCGCTGTCGCTGAGCGCGCTGGCGCTCAAAGCATGCGTGGCGGGTGTCCTGCGTCTGCTCGCGCGTGGGGGGAGGAGGGGGCGGCATTACCGAAAATTGAGCGAGCGGGAAAGTATCAAATTTTTATTTATCTAAGCGCTGAGCGTGTGTGCACGCGCATACGCGAGCGCGCATCGCGTGAGCGGGGACTTGCATATATATATATATATATGCAAGTCACCTCGCTAAGCACCGCCCGCTCAGCGAGCTCAGTGCTAGCAGGGACGCAGCCTAAGGAGAAGGGTTGAAGTGCGCCCAAAGTCACTTCTTGTTCACTTACCAGCGGGGAAAGTGTGAGTGTGTCACCATTCCCCTCTGTGTTGTCTGTCATCTTAAGTAAATGATAATGCACTATACTCTCTGCATTAGTGTTCTTTTCTTCATATGAGGGTCTACAAAGAGTCTGCTGACCTGGAGAATCCTCTACTTGGAGTTACAGTATTATGTGTTTTTCAGTGCTAATCAACACTGGGATCATTTGCACATATTAACTGTTTTATCGCTTTGCGCCACGAACACTGTTTTGTTTAGCTACATTATGAATAATGTATAGGTAACCTAAAGAGCTTCTTTTTTTTTTATTGCGATATTCCTTCACATTTGACCTTTTTGTGTTCGAAATTATTTGTTAAAATATATGACTATACATTTCCTGGCTGTCGTAACCAGTAGTACTATGGAAATCTAAATTATAACAAAGGTAGGTTCACTCTATTGTGTCCTCATCGTACGTAAAGTTGTATGACTATACAGATAGCTAAACCTTGATCCAACTTCACGAACTCCAAGTATTTATTGAAACATAGTCAGTCAGAACATAATAATATTCATATGAATTAACTGGGACTTTAAGAATCATGTCTGAGAACTAATTGGAGCTTAAGAGGTGAAACAAGGTGATCTCCTTATGTCATAGTTGAAGACAAGTCGAAAATATATTGCTTTCCTAGGCCACAACAGGTGCAGATAGGGTCAGGGAACAAGCAACATAATTTACAGCTTCTTCTGCAGCACTGAGGGGAAACCCTGACCTGTAACAGTAACAATCTGCTCAGTCAGCTCTAGACCAAGGCTGCAGAAAACAGATACATACAGGGAGCATAGATTAATATTATGGAAAGCAGATCAATTAATATTTAGACTGATTCCTAAAATGAATACTATCATTATAGGAGCAGTCCTCTCAACTCTTTTGGAGCTGAACCGTGTTAATTTGAGCTCCAGAGACACCCTACTTTCCCAGCGATGTACCTCCATATGGGGTGCCGGTATCTATCTTCAGTTTAAATGTCCTGGTCACACAGGCCAATAGGATGCAGATAGGGAGGACAGCATGGCTTCCTATTAGCTCGCGCGATGCGGGATATGTAAACTCAAATTAATCTGCGTATAAAATATCCTATAACTCTCTCCCTGCAACCCATAGAATAATGCTGCCCTCACCATTGCATTCGTATGATTTTAATGCACACCGGGACATCTGTCTTGACAGGCTAATTTTAATCTTTGATATATTATTTATTTTATTTTTACAAATGTTTTACCAGGAAGTAATACATTGAGAGTTACCTCTCGTTTTCAAGTATGTCCTGAGCATAGAGTTAAGACAAATAATACATGGTTCCAAATACAGCTACATAAATGAACAGGGTATACATTATATACAAGACATTGCATGCACAGTTAAAGAAAATATTTATTATAGGCTTATGAAACAGTTACAGACCAAATTAAAAAATGTGAGACAGCATTAGTTTTGAAAGAACTTAAACTGATGGTTCCAGTTTTGGGGTGTACGGTAAGAGAAGGAGGTGCGGCCGGATACTTTGTTGAGCCTTGGGACCATGAACAGTCTTTTAAAGTACTGAAGAAAATCCAGCACACCCTAATAATAGATACAAAGTCACTGGTATATAACCAATTTGAAAATTTAATCAGTGCAAAAATAAGTCAAACAACTGACAACGGCACACTAGGAGAACAGATAACATATAGGTAGGGCCATACGTGGGATGTACAGGAGGATAAAGGGATAAAGGAAAAGTAGGATGGGACAATGAAGGGAAGGTGAGGTGAATGGTGGAAGGGGAACAAAGAAAACAAAAAAAGTGGGTCACAACGGGGGAGTATAGGGGGGCAACGTTTCGGGACTTGTCCCTTCGTCAGGCCCGTTCCCCTCAGTCCCAAGGGGACAAGAGGGTACTTCCCTAGCCACAGAACCCACAACAACAGAACTGAGCCTAAGTAAAAACAATAGAAGACCCTCCACAAATTCTAAGTAATATTCTAATTAAATACACACACAATATCCCTAAACTAATTGGCAAAATAAATCCACAGTTTAACTTTTGTATAGATATATTCAGGGACAAACTACATGCAAACAGCTACAATGTATTAGTGAACTAGCAACAACTGAGAACACCAGAGAACAACAAAGAGAGGAGGCAAATCAGGAGTAATGCAAACCAGACAGTCCTTAGTTAATAGGACACACGAACCACGAGCCTGCTCCTCACTCTAGAGGGTGTTTGCAGTGAATGTGCAGTTCATGAGGCTTCTTAAGGGAATCCTGACGTCATCTGCTGTGCGCGTTGCTCCAATCAGCCTGATACCATGCAGGTGGTAGTGTCCATAGCCTGTATCACTCTCTCCTTCCTCCTTGTAAATGTAAACAGATCGGGCTACCATGGTAACCACGGGGCATGTCCTCTGGAGCTTGAAGAAACGAATCTTTTGATATGTAGCAGTATAGGAGTCTGGCAGCATGCAGTACGATCCCAAACCATATTTAGATGTGTGGATAATTAGCTATAGTAGGACTTCCACAGGATTACCCTCAGAGGGCTACCTAAAATAGGTGAAAATTAAAACATACCATATTAAAAGCAGAGTATTATTTGGTCCTCTCATAAGCTAAGCAATGTATGAAAAGAACTGAACACACAAACAAATAATGTATAAAGAGGCTACTATAAACAAATAATGATCATTAAATCTATGAAAATATGACCTGGTGGGTAATTGGGGACCCTAAACATAGGACAGGATTATAAAGGAACTATATAGAACCAGGGTGTCAGGCCAGCGGTGGGGGACACCTACCACGGGCGAAAGTTGGATCAATCCGCACAGGCGGCAAGACGCAGGTACCCAACACCACAGACACATACCCCAATAAAAGGGGGCACTAGAGACACTAGTAAAGGGTACCAGGCATTACAACACCATGGAGCCAGAGAGACACTCTGTGGCAACTGTGGAAGAGACGGCAAGGGGCACTTTGGTTCAGAGGTAGCAACCCATATTTAGTTCTTTGTTCATGCCCGATGGGGTCATAGTGCCAAGGGTTCTTATCCATTTTGATTCTCTCTGTAGCAACATCTTATGTAGATTGCCTCCACGTCGCCCCATTTTAATGCCGTCTATTACCTGGTACCGCAGTTGACTCACAGTATGCCCAGCTCGTGTGAAATAATGTGCTACCGGTGCTTCAGGGTCACATCTGCGTATAGCCGCCTTATGCTGTCCAATCCTGTCCTTCACCCTCTGGGTGGTCTCACCCACATTGCCCTTGCCGCATGGACATTTGATCAAATATATGACGTCCTTTGAAAGGCATGTATAGAAGTCTCTAATTTTATAAATGTTACCAGAGACAGAGTTTTGGAAAGTGGGACCCTCCACAATATTATTGCAATGGGTACAGCTACAGCATCTCTAGCAACCCACGTTCGGGGTGCCCACAAATATTTGTTTAGTGGTTGTCCCCCCAAGGTCCGCCCAAACTAGGCGATCCCGAAGATTCTTTCCTCTTTTGTATGAAAATAATGGAAGTTCAGATAGTGCAGGAGCCAACATTGGGTCACTGCTCAGGAGAGACCAATGTCGTTGTATGATATTTTTAATCTGACCACTATTTGTATTGAAAGTTGAAACAAATGGAATGGAGTATTTCCTTATTTCACAAACAAACTGTCCCGTGGGTGTCCAGCTTTCAGCTTTTATACGTTGGTTGGACAATATCTCCCTAGGATAACCTCTGGAGCTCCTGAACTTCCATTATTTTCATACAAAAGAGGAAAGAATCTTCGGGATCGCCTAGTTAGGGCGGACCTTGGGGGGACAACCACTAAACAAATATTTCTGGGCACCCCGAACGTGGGTTGCTACAGATGCTGTAGCTGTACCCATTGTATGTATGTATGTCTTTATTTGTATAGCGCCATAAAATGTACATAGCGCTTCACAGTAGTAATACATGTCATATAAATAACAAATATAAATAACAGATCATGGGAATAAGTGCTTCAGACATACTGTAAAAGTAACATTAAGGAAGGAGTCCCTGCTCCGAGGAGCTTACAATCTAATTGGTAGGTAGGGAGAACGTACAGAGACAGTTGGAGGGAATACTAGTAAGTGCGTCTGCAGGGGGCCAAGCTTTGTGTCATGTGTCCATGATTATCCAGTGCTATTCATATGCTTCTTTAAGCAGATGTGTCTTAAGGTGGGTCTTAAAGGTGGATAGCGAGGGGGCTAGTCGGGTATTGAGGGGAAGGGCATTCCAGAGGTGTGGGGCAGAAAGTGAGAAAGGTTTAAGGCGGGAGAGAGCTTTAGATACAAAGGGGGTAGAAAGAAGACATCCTTGAGAAGAACGCAAGAGTCGTGATGGTGCATAGCGAGAAATTAGGGCTGAGATGTAATGAGGGACAAAAGAATGTAAAGCTTTAAAAGTGAGCAGTAGAATTGAGTGTGAGATACGCGAATTAATCGGAAGCCAGGAGAGGGATTTCAGCAGGGGAGATGCTGAGACAGATTTAGGAAAGAGTAGAGTGATTCTGGCAGCAGTGTTTAGGATAGATTGTATGGGAGACAGGTGAGAGGTAGGAAGGCCGGACAGCAGGAGGTTGCAGTAATCGAGACGTGAGAGAATGAGGGCCTGAGTCAGAGTTTTAGCAAATGAGTAACAGAGGAAATGGCGTATCTTTGTGATATTGCGGAGGAAAAATCGACAAGTTTTAGAAACGTTTTGAATATGAGAGGAGAATGAGAGAGAGGAATCAAGTGTGACCCCTAGGCAGCGTGCTTGGGCTACTGGGTGAATGATCGTATTTCCAATAGCGATGTGGAAAGATGTAGTAGGGCCAGGTTTGGGAGGTAGTATGAGGAGCTCTGTTTTTGCCATGTTAAGTTTCAGTCGGCGGATGGCCATCCAGGATGATATTCCAGAGAGGCATTCAGAAACTTTGGTCTGTATAGCAGGTGTAAGGTCAGGGGTTGAAAGGTAAATTTGTGTGTCGTCAGCATAGAGGTGATATTTAAACCCAAAAGATGTGATTAGGTCACCTAGAGAGAGTGTGTAGAGAGAAAAGAGAAGGGGTCCCAGGACAGAGCCCTGGGGTACCCCCACAGAGAGATCAATAGAGGAGGAGGAGGTGTTAGCAAAAGAGACACTGAAGGTACGATGGGAGAGGTAAGAGGAGATCCAGGATAAAGCTTTGTTCCGAATACCAAGAGTATGTAGAATGTGAAGGAGAAGAGGGTGGTCCACAGTGTCGAATGCTGCAGAGAGGTCGAGTAATATGAGCAGAGTGTAATGACCTCTGTCTTTGGCAGCGTGGAGGTCGTCATTGCAATAATATTGTGGAGGGTCCCACTTTCCAAAACCCTGTCTCTGGTAAAATTTATAAAATTCGAGACTTCTATACATGTCTTTCAAAGGACGTCATATATTTGATCAAATGTCCATGCGGCAAGGGCTATGTGGGTGAGACCAACCAGAGGGTGAAGGACAGGATTGGACAGCATAAGGCGGCTATACGCAGATGTGACCCTGAAGCACCGGTAGCACATCATTTCACACAAGCTGGGCATACTGTGAGTCAACTGCGGTACCAGGTAATAGACGGCATTAAAATGGGGCGACGTGGAGGCAATCTACATAAGATGTTGCTACAGAGAGAATCAAAATGGAAAGGAACCCTTGGCACTATGACCCCATCAGGCATGAACAAAGAACTAAATATGGGTTGCTACCTCTGAACCAAAGTGCCCCTTGCCGTCTCTTCCACAGTTGCCACAGAGTGTCTCTCTGGCTCCATGGTGTTGTGATGCCTGGTACCCTTTACTAGTGTCTCTAGTGCCCCCTTTTATTGGGGTATGTGTCTGTGGTGTTGGGTACCTGCGTCTTGCCGCCTGTGCGGATTGATCCAACTTTCGCCCGTGGTAGGTGTCCCCCACCGCTGGCCTGACACCCTGGTTCTATATAGTTCCTTTATAATCTTGTCCTATGTTTAGGGTCCCCAATTACCCACCAGGACATATTTTCATAGATTTAATGATCCTTATTTATGTTTATAGTAGCCTCTTTATACATTATTTGTTTGTGTGTTCAGTTCTTTTCATACATTGCTTAGCTTATGAGAGGACCAAACAATACTCTGCTTTTAATATGGTATGTTTTTATTTTCACCTATTTTAGGTAGCCCTCTGAGGGTAATCCTGTGGAGGTCCTACTATAGCTAATTATCCACACATCTAAATATGGTTTGGGATCGTACTGCATGCTGCCAGACTCCTATACTGCTACATATCAAAAGATTCGTTTCTTCAAGCTCCAGAGGACAGGCATGGCGTCAGTGAAGTCCCGTGGTTACCATGGTAACCCGACCTGTTTACATTTAAAAGGAGGAAGGAGAGAGTGATACAGGCTATGGACTCTACCACCTGCATGCTATCAGGCTGATTGGAGCAACGCGCACAGCAGATGATGTCAGAATTCCCTTAAGAAGCCTCATGAACTGCACATTCACTGCAAACACCCTCTAGACTAGAGTGAGGAGCAGGCTCGTGGTTCGTGTGTCCTATTAACTAAGGACTGTCTGGTTTGCATTACTCCTGATTTGCCTCCTCTCTTTGCTGTTCTCTGGTGTTCTCAGTTGTTGCTAGTGTAGCCCTCTTTCCCCCCCCCTAAGTGAGATTGGGGTGGGTAGGTGTATCTGACTACTTATCAGTGTGGTGCTATACCTGTTGGCTCACAGGAGGGCTGAGCTTACGCCATGGGGAACCTGGGGCATTTATACTAGGGGTACTTACTTCCAACGATGCAGCGCCTCCACCTGCGATGGCTCCCACCATAGGGGGAGTGGTTCCTCGCAGGACAATCACAATAATCGATACTCACACAGATATATATATTAACTAGGGACTTTACTCAACATGCAAGAAACAGATCACAGCAATATCAACATCATAACCTGTGTCCCTCTCTAGAGGAGACACTTACTGCGTCGCGCAGGACGCTTCCCAACACTAGGTGATCCCACCCAGTGTCCCGAGAATCCCCACCCAATGTCCCGCACTCTAATAGAGAACGTGGGTGACTGCGCAGTCACTAATTAATGTGTTAGGCCTGTTGGTGCACATATATATTGAATACCTTCCGAGCACTCCGATGCTCGGGCCTGCAACACTCTTCTAAAAGGGTCAGACGTGCGATGCATCCGACTGATCCTATCCAGGTACTTCTCCAGGAACCCCAACGAGGGTCCCACCGCTTCACGGGAACACAACCGAATCACGGCAACACCAACCGCATCACGGGAACAGCAACCGCCGCTATCCCTGTCTATCCCTAACTAACCCTAAAGCGACAGGAACCCTAACCTAGGGCCTGTCCCTGATGAACCGCAACCTGGGGTGGCTTGGGGAAAACTCCTAGGGCCTGCGGGGTAATAACCTGCCCCACTCCCCTAACTCATCCCAGTCCTGACACTCACTGAACCCTAACACTAACACTAGCACTAGCAGCTACGCACTGCAAACTTGGTAACGCGTACAGCAACTTGCTGCACACTAGCACTATGCCTTCTTGTCAAGCCTCACAGCCCTGCCAGCCGTGATCCTGACAAGACAGCACACACACACGCACTAAGGGCAGCGTCCCTATCTGGGCCGTCCCTCAGCACTTACCCACTAACCTGGTGGGGAGTTGGGGCCTTACTTGGGATGTGGGGGACCTTACTCGATGCAGGAGCTGCACATGCTCTCTGCACCCTTCCTTCCCTCACAGCTCCCCAGCTCCAACTGACAAACGTGCTGCAGCCCAAACAATGTATCTCTTTGCCTGCCTGGCCTTCCTAAGCCCTATTGGCTCCCTGGTGTCACGTGGGGCATACAGAGGCTCATGGGATATGTAGTCCCAGCTCAGAGCCTTCCCTGGTAGGCTAGGGGTTCGCGGGCTTTTCCTACCCTGCACTGCGCTTGCGCAAGCTTTCCCGGGCTGTCTCGACCTCGCGCGACTTTGCCCTGTTTCTGGGGCTCTGCCTACGCGTCCCTGCGCATGCGCAACCCGCATCCCAATGGCGGCGCCCTGCTTCACCGGCCGTCGGGACCTTAGAGACGCGATCGCGGCCTTAGCAACGGCCCGATCGCGTCCCCGGCAACCGGCCGCAGGCAGGGGAAGCCGCGCTGCTCCCTGCTCCAGCCCCCACCCTTGGAAGCAGCCGTCCCGGGTTTCGGCACCCGCGATCGAGCTGCTCAAGGGGAGGGGGGTCTCAAGGAGCTGCGGGAGCTCAAGGCTACACTCTCCCCCTGGTGGAAAATCCAACGTCCCCGCTTGGGGAACGACAACACACGGCATAATAGTTATATAATCAAAATGCATTGCACAGAAAATACAACTTATCATTTCGACTATAAACATCTGATTACAATGCACTTCACACCATACTATACCCGAGACTAGCTGAGACCATTTGTAGGGTGCCCCTAACTGATCATGTGGGGGTACCTCACTTTTGCGTCCGTGAGCCTCCCCCAGAAAAATTTCCTGAAGAGCACACCGGAGGGCAAAAGTCACGGGTTCCTCGCTACTTCCTCCCCCTGGTGGAAGGAGTAGCACAATGTCTCTGAAGCAGGCCGTTACCCGGTCACCCACGGCAGGGATGCGGTAGACCAGGAGGCCAGGACCTTTTCCGCGGTCCACTACTTGACGAATGGCATGCTCCTTTTTGGGCTTAAAGGAGGCCAGTCTCCCTGGATCTTCCTTTACACAGTCCTTGTCCCTACGGACTTGCGAGGCTTCAACTGAGAAGCGAGCACTGGACAATATCTCTGTTTCACCTGGCAGGGGGTAAAGAGTAGACACCCTACCACTGCGGTGACTCACAGTGTCCAACAGGTCCTCGGGGATGCTGTCAGTTCCCACCTCGGCTGTCTTGGGACCTGCCCCCGGCACTTCTGGGGCAGTCCACTTACGCGCTGAAAAACTCGGGAGCGTTGGATCCCAGTCCTGGGACCACTTGTGTCGGAGCGCACGGGCTCATACTCCGTTCAGAAACCGCAACTCTGGCCTTCTTCACGGCCAGCTCCATCGGAGATTGTGGGGAGTTAGGGAGTTCCTTACCACTCCACTGGCTTGGGATGGATTCCCCCAAGGAGGACACCTCCGCCAGGACGCGATGCAGAGGGGAGCCCTTCGCCCGGGTGACCAGACTTAAGGAGCCATCGTGCTCCACGGTCACCTGGAGGCTCACCCCCGACACCCCTGGGGCAGTCGACTCACCCTCATCGTCGTTTGGTACTGGTCCCCATTCTAGGACCGATGGTACCTCGGTAGTAGGTCGGACTGACCATTGTAGGGCGCACGGGCCCACAGCAGGGTCCGCAACATCGGGATACACCTCCTCCGGGGCACACGGGCCCACAGCAGGCTCTGTATCCGCCGAAATAATTGGTTCGATAACTTCACTAGAGTGGTCCGCCAGCAGGCGCATCACCACGAGAGGTTGGTCGCTGGAATCACTAAAAGAAAATGGGGGTATAGACACCTTACCCTGTGATTCCGGCATCGGCTGGTCTGGGCTCGGTGGTTCCTGCTCTACCACTAAGCCGTCCCCTTTGAGAGGGTCTGGAACCGGTTCTGCAACATGGTTGTGAACACACGGGGCCACTGGAATTAGGACAGACTGATTAGCAATGTCACTCACTGTTGCAGAGGGGTCAGGCTTCCCCGCTTCTTCTTTAACTGCCTCCGTAGCCTGGGGTGTAATAAACTTCAAGAACCGCACACCGCAGCATTCACATTCGGCCTCCCACGCCAGTGCACCTCTAGAGCAGTCACAGGTGGGACTAAAACATTGTATACCCGGTTCTCCGCATACCTCAGTCGTCTTGAAGTCTAGCGGTAACTGGGACAGTTCGGCTCCCTCGTCATAGGCTTCTTGCAGGCAGGGGCACATTAACATAAGGCCATCTACTCCTGGCGCTCGCCAGGCCACATACACATTGGGGTGTATGTCCTGACAGTCTCTCTCATCCTCATCCTCAGAGAAGAAAGAGTCTATTACGGCATCACTGTATGGTTGAAGATAACAAGGCTTGCTCCCCCTGGTGGAATCTGAAGATGGGGCACTTTCTACAAGGGAGTGGTTCTGGCTCTGTGCTGAGTCACTCACAGTGCAGGGGTGGGGTTCAGGGTTTTTGCGCCCAACCCGGACAATACTCTGCAACAATTTCTTGCACAGTCCTGGTGCTCTCCCGACTTGGCGGGAGCCGCCATCTTAGGTGTGACTCACTGCTAGAGAGAGACTCCATTTTAATCACCGTCTCTGCAATTACGCTAGGGCTCTCTGTATAGATAGGGGGGTAGCCTTCTGGTTTTCCCGCCAATCCCGGACAGTTTTCTTCAACACAATTTAGTGCAGGCTTGCAGCCAGCAGCACGGGCGTTCTCCTGCTTTGGCGGGAGACGCCATTTTACTGGGTCTGCGTAGACTAGGGGGTACCCCTCAGACGGGCCCCCGGGCATACACAGGGTGGACGGTGCCTCTGCCAGGCATATATCCGCAGTGGGGGTTGCTACAAAAAGTATCGATTTCCATAGGGCCGTGGGATCGTGTTCTTCCTCTAAGAAACATGCGTGCGGCCACCCAGCAATTTTACGCATATAGTACTGAACCTCAACCGCGGGTGTATTTGTGGGAAGGCCTCCTACCGCCAACACCCGGCCAGGTTCCATATATTGCCTCAAAGCCCAGGCAAGGACCTCGTGTCCGGACTTTCCAAACATGGTGACAAAAAATTGAGACTTGGACAATTTGGGAAAAAAAATGGAACAGGGCACCCCAGGTCTGTCTCTCAGCAGCGCCTCCAAATGTAGCCCTCTTTCCCCCCCCCTAAGTGAGATTGGGGTGGGTAGGTGTATCTGACTACTTATCAGTGTGGTGCTATACCTGTTGGCTCACAGGAGGGCTGAGATTACGCCATGGGGAACCTGGGGCATTTATACTAGGGGTACTTACTTCCAACGATGCAGCGCCTCCACCTGCGATGGCTCCCACCATAGGGGGAGTGGTTCCTCGCAGGACAATCACAATAATCGATACTCACACAGATATATATATTAACTAGGGACTTTACTCAACATGCAAGAAACAGATCACAGCAATATCAACATCATAACCTGTGTCCCTCTCTAGAGGAGACACTTACTGCGTCGCGCAGGACGCTTCCCAACACTAGGTGATCCCACCCAGTGTCCCGAGAATCCCCACCCAATGTCCCGCACTCTAATAGAGAACGTGGGTGACTGCGCAGTCACTAATTAATGTGTTAGGCCTGTTGGTGCACATATATATTGAATACCTTCCGAGCACTCCGATGCTCGGGCCTGCAACACTCTTCTAAAAGGGTCAGACGTGCGATGCATCCGACTGATCCTATCCAGGTACTTCTCCAGGAACCCCAACGAGGGTCCCACCGCTTCACGGGAACACAACCGAATCACGGCAACACCAACCGCATCACGGGAACAGCAACCGCTGCTATCCCTGTCTATCCCTAACTAACCCTAAAGCGACAGGAACCCTAACCTAGGGCCTGTCCCTGATGAACCGCAACCTGGGGTGGCTTGGGGAAAACTCCTAGGGCCTGCGGGGTAATAACCTGCGGGGTAATAACCTGCCCCACTCCCCTAACTCATCCCAGTCCTGACACTCACTGAACCCTAACACTAACACTAGCACTAGCAGCTACGCACTGCAAACTTGGTAATGCGTACAGCAACTTGCTGCACACTAGCACTATGCCTTCTTGTCAAGCCTCACAGCCCTGCCAGCCGTGATCCTGACAAGACAGCACACACACACGCACTAAGGGCAGCGTCCCTATCTGGGCCGTCCCTCAGCACTTACCCACTAACCTGGTGGGGAGTTGGGGCCTTACTTGGGATGTGGGGGACCTTACTCGATGCAGGAGCTGCACATGCTCTCTGCACCCTTCCTTCCCTCACAGCTCCCCAGCTCCAACTGACAAACGTGCTGCAGCCCAAACAATGTATCTCTTTGCCTGCCTGGCCTTCCTAAGCCCTATTGGCTCCCTGGTGTCACGTGGGGCATACAGAGGCTCATGGGATATGTAGTCCCAGCTCAGAGCCTTCCCTGGTAGGCTAGGGGTTCGCGGGCTTTTCCTACCCTGCACTGCGCTTGCGCAAGCTTTCCCGGGCTGTCTCGACCTCGCGCGAGTTTGCCCTGTTTCTGGGGCTCTGCCTACGCGTCCCTGCGCATGCGCAACCCGCATCCCAATGGCGGCGCCCTGCTTCACCGGCCGTCGGGACCTTAGAGACGCGATCGCGGCCTTAGCAACGGCCCGATCGCGTCCCCGGCAACCGGCCGCAGGCAGGGGAAGCCGCGCTGCTCCCTGCTCCAGCCCCCACCCTTGGAAGCAGCCGTCCCGGGTTTCGGCACCCGCGATCGAGCTGCTCAAGGGGAGGGGGGTCTCAAGGAGCTGCGGGAGCTCAAGGCTACACTAGTTCACTAATACATTGTAGCTGTTTGCATGTAGTTTGTCCCTGAATATATCTATACAAAAGTTAAACTGTGGATTTATTTTGCCAATTAGTTTAGGGATATTATATGTGTATTTAATTAGAATATTACTTAGAATTTGTGGAGGGTCTTCTATTGTTTTTACTTAGGGTCAGTTCTGTTGTTGTGGGTTCTGGGGCTAGGGAAGTACCCACTTGTCCCCTTTTGACTGAGGGGAACGGGCCTGACGAAGGGACAAGTCCCGAAACGTTGCCCCCCTATACTCCCCCGTTGTGACCCACTTTTTTTGTTTTCTTTGTTCCCCTTCCACCATTAACCTCACCTTCCCTTCGTTGTCCCATCCTACTTTTCCTTTATCCCTTATCCTCCTGTACATCCCACGTATGGCCCTACCTATATGGTTATCTGTTCTCCTAGCGTGCCGTTGTCAGTTGTTTGACTTATTTGTACACTGATTAAATTTTCAAATTGGTTATATACCAGTGACTTTGTGTCTATTATTAGGGTGTGCTGGATTTTCTTCAGTACTTTATTGTGTTTGAGAGGGATTGGGCCCTCTCTAGTCCGTGGCACCCCGCCTTGTGTATATTTATCTACTTTGTGTGAGTGCTGTCTTTTACTTTTGTCTATAATGAACAGTCTTTTGGAAGAGTGGGAGAGAGACAGAGAGAAAGAGAGAGGGGGGAAAAAAAGAGAGAGGGGGGAAAAAAAGAGAGAGGGGGGAAAAAAAGAGAGAGGGGGGGAAAAAAGAGAGAGGGGGAAAAAAAAGAGAGAGGGGGAAAAAAAAGAGAGGGGGAAAAAAGAGAGAGGGGAAAAAAAAAAGAGAGAGGGGGAGACAATGAATGAATCAGAATCCTCGGAAAGTTAACATAAATGTATAAGTCCATATATAGAATATTGGAAGGAATTTAGTTGTTTGCAGTCCAGGTGCTGAGTATGATGATTAATGGTCTGTGACACTGTGCCCCTTTTATAAAGAAAACTAATATTCAGCCTTCTGAGGGTTGCAGCACTGCTAACAGATGAGGGGGAAGGAAATATGGGAGCAGTGGGTAAGTATGATAAATCCCAAATAATAACGGATAACCCTTATTACTCCCTCCTTTGCGCAATCATTTGTATAGCCCCCTCCTGTTCAGACTCCAATAGAAAATAGCATCCAAGACCATTTAGATAAATGAAAGTCACTTTTAGATGACATAGCTACACACTGCACCAGTATGTGGATCAGCAATCCAGAGTCCGTCAGCGTGCGTGCGTCTCCAAGTAAGTGAAGCAGGTGAAGAGCCCGAACGAACAGGCTACGGAGAAACGCTTTTGATAAAGTGCCTGGTGCGCGAAACGCATAAGAAGACTGTCTGTTTACAACGCCGATGTTGTGGATGATTCCTGTTAAAAGATTAAATCTACCTTTTTTCGCTGGCATTTCGGTCTGCTTCCCGTTTTTTGTTTTTTTGGGCTGTGCTCTCCATAGCCTGTTCGTTTGGGCTCTTTACCTGCTTAATTTTAATCTTTAATGAAACAAATATCTGACATATGCAACACAAACAACCTGTCATATTTGATATTGTTGCACCCGCCTAATTTTGCGTGCCGCAAATCAATATTGTTTTATCCTTGTGAATTGCATCAGATTTTAAGTATCTTACATTTTAAAATCTGATAGGGAAATGGAGAGGACCCTCCCTGTCACCTTCTGTCTCCCAGAACAGTCTCAGGAATTTACACAATGCCCTTGCAGATAACCTGGAGATCGTGTCAAATCTCTGGTACTGTACATCTGTACACTTTCACCCATCACTACTACTATAAACATATAGTTTGTTCATTGTTTTATTGGCTGACTAATGCAAAGACCAGTTTACCCCAGGTGACCGCACAGGAAACAGAAAAAAATAGGTTTTTTTTTTCAAATGAAAGTTAACCCACTGGTTACTGTATTGTTACAACAACTGAATAGGTTAAAGGTTAAACTGAATAGGCAATAGGTTAAATGTCTTTACCCACTCCTTACTATTCCATTCCCATTCCCATTATTATTATAAAAAACACATTATGACAGGCATTGCTGATCTCTAAGCAAGGAGCCATCAATTGAAAAAATAAGTGATGTAGCTTAGTTCCTGAGCGGTCTAGGATATTTAGCAGCCCAACATTTCACCACAAAGGTAAGCCCCTACCCAGGGCCGTCTTAACGTATGGGCACGCTGGGCAGTTGCCCGGGGGCCCCACAGCAAAGGGGGGCCCCATGCGTGCCCACCAATGCTTAAAGCTTTCCCCCTGCCCGACACCCCGGCTCGCTCTGGCTGTCAGGTGTCCGGTATATGAGAGATAATACCGGACATGGGATAGAGCAGGGCTGCTGCTGCTAGGGGGCTGGGCAGCTTCTGATTGGTTGCTGCAGTGTAATTCAGCCAATCGGGAGGTGGCAGGAGCCTGGGGGGTTGGGCCAAAGAGCGGAGGAAAAGCATGGGGCAGAGATGTGAGACTGTGTCTGCGTCTCAGTGTGTGTCTGTCTCAGTGTCCTGCCTGTGTGTCTCAGTGTGTGTCTGTCTCAGTGTCCTGCCTGTGTGTCTCAGTGTGTGTCTGTCTCAGTGTCCTGCCTGTGTGTCTCAGTGTGTGTCTGTCAGTGTGGCTAAATGGCAGCGGCGGGGTGACGGAGGCCAGATGTCCCATTCTGGTTCCTGAGCTCCCCACAAAAAGAGCCCTTCCTATAAATTATTCTTTATGTATCTACAGACCATAACACTTTTTTTTAATTGTGATATTCCTTCACATTTGACCATTTTGTTATTCAAAATGATTTGTTAAAAAATATGAATATACATTTCCTGGCTGCCTTAACCAGTGGTTAATCTATCTTTGGAAATCTAACTTATAACAAAGGTAGGTACACCCTATTCTGTCCTCATCGCACATAAAGCTGTATGACTATACAGATAGCTAAACCTAGATCCAACTTCATGAACAAAGTACCGGGTGATCTTCTGAACTCCAAGTATTTATTGAAACATAGTCTGCCAGAAAATAATAATATTCATATGAATTAACTGGGACTTTAAGAATCATGTCTGAGAACTAATTGGAATTTAGAGATGAAACAAGGTAATCTTCTTATGTCATAGTTGAAGACAAGTTGAAAATATATTGCTTTCCAAGGCCACAACAGGTGCAGATAGGGTCAGAGAACAAGCAACATAATTTACAGCTTCTTACTCAGCACTGAGGGGAAACCCTGACCTGTAACAGTAACAATCTGCTCAGTCAGCTCTAGACCAACGCTGCAGAAAACAGATACATATAGGGAGCATAGATTAATTTTATGGAAAGCAGATCAATTAATATTTGGGCTGATTCCTGTTAGCAAAGCCTTTTTGATGTAATACTCAGGAATCTGGTTTGCAGTTCAAAATCAGCAGTCTTTGATTTCTTCAATCAGCTTTAGCGTTTTATGTAGCAAGGATATGTAGCCCTGTTTCCCCCTGAACACAGAAGCTACTGATGGTGTTCTATACCAGTTGACTCGCAGGAGCCTAAGCCTCCGCCACTGGGAGCCTGGGGTGATATACTTACAAATACCTGTGCAGCGCCTCCACCTGAGAGGGATCCCAACGGAGTGGGAGGAGCCCCTCACAGGACACAATTCAATACACACCCGCACAACATATGATATAGCAGTAACCTTTACTGGCCAACTTAACGATCTTAACACTATATTGATATGTACTATGGATACAACTGCCCACGCATCACGCAAGGCCGTAACCCTCCACCGTGTACCCTACACCATGTCAACAGTTCTGTGTGAGGCCCTTGGACACTCTACCTTTGTAGTGTCCACAATAAACCCCCCACCCTTATCCTGTGGTCAGCGATGCCATTAAGTGTGTGTACTTTGGTTGGTGCACTTTAATAAAGGTACCTGCCGGGTGCTCTAGCACCCAGGCGCGCAGATGAACTAGCAAGGGATCCGCTGATCCGGCGATATCCTCCACGACGTCTTGATCTCCGCGTGGATTGCTGTCCTTTTTGGGATGATCCCACCTTGAAGACAGTTTCTTTGTCCTTCTGAATAGGTCTGGTCACAGACCTCTCTTGTCAGGCTGCTCAGTGTAGCAGCTGTGTTGCTCAACCTAATCAATACTGAAGGGGCAGGGTCCCTACCTAAGTGCCTTACCCTGTAGCAGCCACAAACTATATAAATTAATGGGGCCTGGGGGGGGGGGGGTCTCTGGCCTAGTGCAGTGGGTCACAGACCCCTGCACACACACTTCCTTCCCCTATCCTCTCCTGGCGCCGACTGCTCCCTTCCTCTGTCAGCGTACAAAATGTATCTCCTGTCCCAGGAGACCTAGCCACTTGATTGGCTCCTTGGCGTCACATGGCCTATCTGCCCCTAAGCACTATGGGGCTTGTAGTCCCGCGGAGCCTTCCTACATTGCCGCCGCGTGCACATAGTACACTGCACATAAACACGCTTTCCTGGTGTTGCCTTCGGTTCTCAGACTGTTCTGCGTATGCGCCAGCTTCGCGCATGCGCAATTCAACTTCCAAAATGGCAGCGCCCTGCATCGAGAGCCGCTGGAGCCTCTGGCAATCCGATTGCCATTCTCACCCGCCAACAACACCACCCACCGTGGCAGAGTTAAGGGGGGTGAAATACAGAAGGACCGGGGAGCCAGCGGGGGACCTGGCTACAGATACATATTATAAAATACATCTGTTAGTCTTCAGTATCTAAGAAGGTAGATGGTAGTCTTATGCTTAACATTGCTCCCTTCTTATACGCTCAGGACGAAGAGATATAAATAACTTAGCTAATTCCTCTTTCTGACTAAAACATTCTGGTTTTTTAGTACCATGCTGTATTTACTCTTGTACTACACCAAATTGCCATCAGCAAGCATCTGTCTAGGAATGTTAAGATAAGTTCTTATCACTAAAATGTCTTGGTTTCATGTTGCCCCTGAAGTTTCAAGCTGCCCATGAGAAAAGCAACATGAAACATTTTAACCTATTGAGTGCTGAATATATATATACAGTGGTTGACAAATCACCAAAAAATCTACTCGCCACACAAAAAAAATCTTCTCGCCACCTAGTACCAAACGTGTGCTGCTTGGGCCAATATTTACTCGCCCGGGGGTTAAATCCACTCGCCCGGGGCGAGCAAATGTATAGGTTTGTCGAACACTATATATAGTATCCTTGCTTCATTCATTGTAACATCGCCGGAAGAAGAGATCAGTGTATCTCGAAAGCTCGCACAAATAAAAGCATTTCGTTAGCCACAGAACGGTATCATCTATTTACTTTTTGATTATTGAAGCTCGGCTAACACGGTACTGATACTTCTACATATATATATATATATATATATATATATATATATATATATATAGTAGTAACAGCAGGCACTTCAGTGGCTTCAATAGGGCAGGTGCATGTTTTATAGTGATCAATAGAAAAACGTGTGTCCCAATGGGAAACAAAAACAGCACTCAAAGTATTAATGCAAAAATCAAATGTATTAAAGAAAAAAACAGGCACAAAACATTCAACGTTTCGGTCCTGTCCTCAGGGGCATGCCCTAAAAAACTCCACCTACCTAACAGCTGATTGGCGCGCGCTCCCAGGCTTTGTGGGCGCGCGGCCAGGCTCTATATGAGCCCGCCCCCAATGAGCGGCCATTCTTTTTGCCTGGAGCTCTGTTGGAGGGTAGTACTCTCCAATCTCTCCATGCTGCGGCCCCTCTGCTCCTTCCCTGCGATCCCCCTGGTCCCCACATGGCTCCCTACTCCCCACCGCGGCCCTCTGCGTCTCCGCGTTAGCTCTCCTGTCCCCTGCTCCTGTCCCCTGCTCCTGTCCCCTTCCCCTCCCCTCGATCCACCGATCGCTGCCCGGGGTGGGAGGTCCCCACTGCTGCAGCCCAGTTGGCGTACGCGGGGGGCCCTCGCCACGTGCCTCCCTCCCACCCATCTCCCCAAAACTTAAAATATGCCCGCCAGCTAGCTTCATGATTAAGGCTGTGTAAACAACATAAAAATAAAGTGAATGAAACCGCAATCACCATATTTTAACAACAAGCTAATAACAGGTGCTCTGAAGGATTATTTATTTATTTATAAAATATTTTACCAGGAAGTAATACATTGAGAGTTACCTCTCGTTTTCAAGTATGTCCTGGGCACAGATTAAAACAAATAATACATTGTTACAAATACAGTTACATAAATGAACAGGGTATACATTATATACAAGACATTGCGTGCACAGTTAAAGAAAATCTATATTATGAGCGTATGAAACAGTTGCAGAACAGATTAAAATGTGAGACAGCCTTAGATTTGAAAGAACTTAAACTGGTGGTGGATATGAGAGTCTCTGGTAGGTTGTTCCAGTTTTGGGGTGCACGGAAGGAGAAGGAGGAACGTCCGGATACTTTGTTGAGCCATGGGACCATGAATAGTCTTTTGGAGTCTGAGCTCAGTTGATAGGTGCTGCATGTGGTAGGGGTGAGGAGCTTGTTCAGGTAGCTGGGTAGCTTGCCCAGAAAGTATTTGAGGGTGAGACAGGAAAGGTGAACTTTGCGCCTGGACTCTAGTGATGACCAATCTAGTTCTTTGAGTATTTCGCAGTGATGTGTGTTGTAGTTGCATTGGAGAACAAAATGACAAATTGAATTGTAGACGGTGTCAAGTTGGCTAAGATGGGTTTGAGGAGCCGAGCCATATACTATGTCTCCATAGTCAATAATTGGCATTAGCATCTGCTGTGCAATACGCTTTCTGACCAGGAGACTTAGGGAGGATTTGTTCCTGTAAAGTACCCCTAGTTTGGCATAGGTCTTGGTTGTCAGGGTATCAATGTGCATCCCGAATGTTAAGTGGGAGTCAAACCATAAGCCCAGGTATTTAAAACTAGTGACAGGTGTTAGGGTGGTGTTAGCGTTGGTTCTAATCAGGAGCTCAGTCACTGGAAGCTTTACAAATTTAGTCTTGGTCCCAAATACCATTGTTAGTCTTGTCAGTGTTTAAAAACAGTTTGTTTTGGGAAATCCAGTTTTCGAGTCTCAAAAAGTCAGACTGAAGTATGTGTTGAAGGTCAGAGAGGCTATGGCTGTGTGCATATAGGATTGTGTCATCTGCATACATGTGTATTGAGGCTTCCTTACAAGCTGTGGGAAGATCATTAATGAACACTGAGAAGAGTAGGGGCCCCAGAACAGAGCCTTGCGGGACACCACAGGTGATATCCAGGGGGTTGGAGTTAGAGCCTGAGATGGACACATGTTGCGATCTTCCTGATAGGTAGGACTGAAACCAGTTTAAAGCATGCTACCCTATTCCAGAGCTCTGGAGTTTGTTAAGCAGGATAGCATGATCAACTGTGTCAAAAGCCTTTGCAAAATCTAGGAATACTGCACCAGTGAGTTGTCCCCGTTCCATTCCACACTGGATTTCATTGCAAACTTTTAGCAGGGTAATTACGGTGGAGTGTTTGGGATGAAACCCAGACTGGAATTGGCTAGGGAAATTTGTCTTGGTGTAGAAATCGCTTAATTGGGAGTGGACACATTTTTCCAGTACTTTGGATAGAATTGGGAGAAGTGAGATTGGCCTGTAGTTTGAGACAGTGTTTTTGTCCCCACTTTTGAAGATTGGGACAACTCTGGCAGTTTTCCAGGTCTTAGGGATATGGCCTGCAGACAGGATAGAGTTGACTATGGACGCAATTGGTTTGGCAATGGCTGGGACACCAAGTTGTAGGAATCTAGATTGTAGTAAGTCGGGTCCACATTGGCTGCTTAGTTTTAGTTTGAGGAGCACTTGTGTAATCTCCTCTTCAGATACTGGGCTAAATTGAAAATTGTGGGCAGTGTTGGGAGGGGGTGGGACTGTAGGGATACTCCCAGGATGAGATTCATGTTTGGGGTTTGTGCTGCGTTTCGCTAATAAGTTAGTGGCACACCCCACAAAGTAATCATTGAATGCATTTGCAATGTCAGTGGGGTTTGTCAGAGTAATATCCCCCTTAGTGATATTACTTGGTTGTTGATGGTTAGGAGGCTGGAATATATTGTTGATAACCTTCCAGAAGTTAGCTGGGTTTGATGTATTTTGGTGGAGATTGTCAGAGTAATATTGTGCTTTTGCATGCCTTGTTTGCCTTGTGCACATGTTCCGCATGCATCTGTAGTGATTGAGATCCTTGGTAGTGCCAGTTACTTTGTAGCTTTTCCACAAGGCATCCCTGAACTGGTAGAGTGCTATAAGGTCAGGTGTAACCCATGGAAGGTGGGCCCCCCGTACCCTTATTTTGCGTAGTGGAGCATGGGTATCGCAGAGTTTTAAGAACTCGGATTGGAAATAGTCGAGCGCAGAATCGGGGTCGGGAATTAAATCGATTCTGTGCCATGGGCAGTTGGTAAGGTCATCCAGAAACTGTTGTGGGTTAAAGTTTTTAAATGTTCTAGTGAGGAGAACTTTAGGGCTTAAATGGGGCGGTTTAATTTTCCTTACACAGTACACTATTGCATGGTCACTGAAAATATCAGGAAGAATGCCAGAGGATTGGATTCTGCTGGGGTTTGAGGAGAGAATCCAGTCTAGCAAGGAATGGTTATGCGATTTCAGGTTTATCCGTGTGGGTTGGGAAATGAGTTGCGATAGGTTAAGTGACTTGAGTTTTTAGGGTCAAGCCAATTGAAGTTGAAATCCCCAAGAACTAGCAGCTCACTCTTCTCATTCAGAGAGGAAATGGAGCCAAGAAATTGGGTGATATCAGTCAGAGATTGTAGAGGGGCTTTAGGGGGGCGGTAGATGCCAGCAAGCAAGATCGGCTTAGAAAAGGGGAGGCAGATTCTGCCAACTAGGATTTCAAAAGAGGGTGGACTTGGTGGGCAATTTAACAGTGTAAATTGTAAGGTGTCTGCAATATAAAATAACACCCCTCCTCCTCTCTTTGACCTATCTCTCCTAAAAATGGAGTATCCCTGAATGGCGATATTTGCATCAGAGGTTTTAGGGGATAGCCATGTTTCTGTAAGAACGATGGCTTTGGGTTTATGCATAAGGCACCATGCCCTTAGTCCATCCAGTTTGGGCAGCAGGCTCCGGATGTTTATATGGGCGACAGATAGCCCTTTTTGGAATTTAAAGGTGGAATTCTCAGGGGCATGGGACAGAGCTGGAATGGGAGGACCTGGGTTAGTTTCAATATCACCGGCTAAAGAGAGTAATAGTATGAGTAGAAATTTGGGTAGTTGTTTACAAGGTGTAAATTTGTGGTGTTTTCCATTAGAGTGAGCAGTGGTTGGTGTGCTGGTTTTTAGAGTTCTCC
Organism: Ascaphus truei; assembly: GCF_040206685.1. Lineage (NCBI taxonomy): Eukaryota > Metazoa > Chordata > Amphibia > Anura > Ascaphidae > Ascaphus > Ascaphus truei. Next base: position 289,356,791 of record NC_134486.1, on the reverse strand, counting down.
ACCAACATTCAGTAGATAGTGCAAGGCTTCTGAGTAGTCCAGGGTGTATGGTGATGTTGGGTGTGGGCCAGGATGGAGGAGTTTGTAGTGGATAGAGGGAGTAACATCTCCATGAGGCCAGGAGAAAGAAAAAAGTTAAAATACATAGCAGGTTCATGATGCCAGAGGTAGGCAGTGCTGCAAGGAGCTGTTGTGAGCAGAGTGAGTGTAAGCAGACTAACAGCAGGTGTGTGCCTGTTCCTTGTCAAATGTTTAGCTGTATTGCAATGCTAGAGTCAGTTCAGGGTTTCAGTGTATTGTGCAGTCAGTTTTGGGAGAGACTGCAGTAAATAAGTTGTAAAGGGGTGGGGGGTTGAAATAGGCAGGTTAGCAAGCTTGGGATCATAGTGTGATCTGAATAGCTTACCGTTTATTGTCTTGAGTTAAAGAGTTTGCAGAAAGGATGCAGTCCCCAGTCACCTCTAGTCAAACTATAGTCTAAATATATTTATCACTTAAAATATACTAGCTGAGGTTATTGGTTATTGGTCTTGCATGAAGAAAGTGAGTATATTAAATATATATATATATATATATATATATATATATATATATATATAAAAACAGAAAACTACAATAAGCGCAATCACAATTAGACTAATAATGATATTTACCACATATATAGGAGGGTATACTACCTCACAATCTAACTTTCCCTGATTAAGTCTGCAGCCAAAAGGTCTACCGCTCCACGGGCTGGTAAAAAAGGGATATCCAAACAAGAGTGACCTAGGCGCAAGTAAAAACAAGAAAAACAAACATAGGGTAATACGTTCAAACAATTGGTCTACTGGGGGGTACGATATGCACTTACAGCAGGTAGAATAAAATCAGGCCTTGTATCCACTCTGGGATCAGGAACAATGAATGAAGATCTGGAACAGCCAGCAGCAACTCATCTACAGGAATCGTATCCTCGTGTGAAGTATCACATATAGAAAGAGAAGTGGGACACATACATAGTGTAACACAGTTTATTTAAAAAATTTAATAAAAAAGACAATAGGTAAAATACTCACACTTTGTGAGTTTGGGTAAAAGCGTTTGAGAATTTAGAGCTTCTCACACTCATCAAGGGTGGGTATACACAGACTCTATTGATTCCTTATAAAATGTCCTTGTAACCACATGCGGTGTTGTGGCCAACTTCCAAGGGTATGGAGTCACTTTATGGGGCACTCCTAATAATATCCAGAGCCTCTGAGGATGGGGTACTTGCTCCGTTGTTGCGAGACCCGTAGTAAAGGGCCGTGTGTTTCTTTAGCTGCACCTAATGTGCAAGTAGTACTCACGCTACTTCTGGGGTACAGTGTGATGTTTTTCCCCCTTAGTTAGTGTCCGCCTCGATAGTCTGTGGACCTCCCCGCTTCTCTGACTGCTCCGGATCTCCGTGGCCGTCCGCCTGCACGCAGCGGCGTGGTGACGTCACGTCGTCTCGCGAGATTCTGGATCCAAATCTCCCGCTCGCTGTGTTGATCTCCGTCCCACACCTACTCGTTGGAAACATGTACCATGCCGGTACACCGATACAGATCACTGCCAGACAACTAAATATTGCTGGCTATTCTCCCAATTGTCCTGTGCTCACTCTCAGTAGTTCCAAACCACGCCCTACGCGTTTCTCCTTTCGGCTTCGTCAGGGGCTGATCCTTATTCTTGTTTTTACTTGCGCCTAGGTCACTCTTGTTTGGATATATATATATATATATATATTAACTGTAGTCTAACTGTATTTATCACTTAAAAACCTCACTTTAAATGCCTCACTATCTAATGCCAATTAGGATAATTGTATTGTATTGTATGTCTTTATTTATATAGCGCCATTAATGTACATAGCGCTTCACAGCAGTAATACATGTGGTAATCCAATAAATAACAGATAATATAAATAACAGATCATGGGAATAAGTGCTTTAGACATTAAGGAAGAGGAGTCCCTGCTCCGAGGAGCTTACAGTCTAATTGGTAGGTAGGGAGAACGTACAGAGACAGTAGGAGGGAGTTCTGGTAAGTGCATCTGCAGGGGGCCAAGCGTTATGTACCATGTGTTCAGAATAGCCACAGTGCTATTCATATGCTTCTTTAAGCAAGTGTGTCTTAAGGTGGGTCTTAAAGGTGGATAGAGAGGGTGTTAGTCGGGTACTGAGGGGAAGGGCATTCCAGAGGTGAGGGGCAGTCAATGAAAAAGGTTTAAGGTGGGAGAGGGCTTTAGGTACAAAGGGGGTAGAAAGAAGACATCCTTGAGAAGAACGCAAGAGTCTGGATGGTGCATAACGAGAAATTAGGGCTGAGATGTAAGGAGGGGCAGAAGAGTGTAAAGCTTTAAAAGTGAGGAGAAGAATGGAGTGTGAGATGCGGGATTTGATCGGAAGCCAGGAGAGGGATTTCATGAGGGGAGATGCTGAGACAGATCTAGGAAAGAGTAGAGTGATTCTGGCAGCAGCGTTAAGGATAGATTGTAGGGGAGACAGGTGAGAGGCAGGAAGGCCGGACAGCAGGAGGTTACAGTAATCAAGACGGGAGAGAATGAGGGCCTGAGTCAGAGTTTTAGCAGTCGAGCAACAGAGGAAAGGGCGTATCTTTGTTATATTGCGGAGGAAAAAGCGACAGGTTTTAGAAATGTTTTGAATGTGAGGGGCAAATGTGAGAGGAGTCGAGTGTGACCCCAAGGCAGCGTGCTTGGGCTACTGGGTGAATGATCGTAGTTCCAACAGTAATGTGGAAGGAGGTAGTAGGGCCAGGTTTGGGAGGAAGTATGAGGAGCTCTGTTTTAGCCATGTTGAGTTTAAGGCGGCGGAGGGCCATCCAGGATGATATAGCAGAGAGACATTCAGAAACTATGGTTTGTACAGTAGGTGTAAGGTCGGGTGTTGAGAAATATATTTGTGTGTCGTCAGCATAGAGGTGATAATTAAACCCAAAAGATGTTATTAGGTCACCTAGAGAGAGTGTGTACAGAGAAAAGAGAAGAGGTCCCAGGACAGAGCCCTGGGGTACCCCCACAGAGAGATCAATAGAGGAGGAGGAGGTATTAGCAGAAGAGACACTGAAAGTACGATGGGAGAGGTAGGATGAGATCCAGGATAGAGCTTTGTTCCGAATGCCAAGAGTATGGAGAATGTGAAGGAGAAGAGGGTGGTCCACGGTGTCAAATGCTGCAGAGAGGTCGAGTAATATGAGCAGAGTGTAATGACCTCTGTCTTTGGCAGCATAGAGGTCGTCAGTTATTTTAGTGAGGGCTGTTTCCGTGGAGTGAGCATTACGGAAGCCAGATTGTAGAGGGTCTAGAAGAGACTAGGTGTTGAGAAAATGGAGCAAGCGAGCGAATACAAGACATTCAAGGAGTTTAGAGGCAAAAGGCAGGAGGGAGACAGGCCGATAATTAGAAAGAAAGGTAGGGTCAAGCTTGCTGTTTTTGAGTAATGGTATGACTGTTGCATGTTTGAAGGAGGATGGAAAGGTTCCAGAGCAGAGGGAGGAGTTAAAAATGTGCGTGAGTGTAGGGATTATAGTAGGAGCAAGAGGTTTTAGGAGATGGGAGGGAATGGGGTCAAGAGGGCAAGTGGTAGAGGGAGAAGAGGCGATCAACAGCGACACATCCTCCTCTGAGACAGTGGAAAAAGAGTCAAGGAAGGCAGGAGGAGAGTTAGGAAGAAGTGTAGGATGGGAGGAAGAAACAGAGGGGATGTTCTGACGTATGGATTCCACCTTTTCCTTAAAATAGTCAGCAAAGTCCTGAGCGGAGATGGAGGAAGGAGAGGCAGCTGAGGGTGGTTTGAGTAGAGTATCAAAGACAGAGAACAGTCGGCGTGGGTTAGACTTGTGCATGTTGATTAGTGAAGAAAAGTAGGCTTGTTTAGCTTGCGAGAGGGCAGAGTTGAAACAGGATAGCATAAATTTGTAGTGAAGGAAGTCTGCGAGAGTATGAGATTTCCTCCAGTGGCGTTCAGAGGAACGAGTGGAGGAACGCAGCATGCGCGTGTGGGAATTTAACCAGGGTCTAGGGTTAAAAGGGCGAGTGCGGCAGAGAGAAAGCGGGGCATGTAGATCAAGAGAGGAGGACAAGGCAGAGTTGTAGTTCCTGACCAGTTTGTCAGGGTCTGTAGCAGAGCTTAGAGAGGAGAGGGAAAAGTGTAACGTGGACTCAAAGTCAGGTAAGTGAATAGAGCGCAGGTTTCTGCAGAACCGGGGGGTAGATGGAGGTGGAGAAGGGGAGAAGCGAGATAGAGAGAATGAGATGAGGTGATGGTCAGAGAGAGGAAAAGGGGAAATGGAGAAATCAGAGAGAGAGAAGTTTTTAGTGAAAACCAGGTCTAAGTAGTGGCCATCCTTATGGGTGCTGGCTGCAGTCCACTGTTGAAGGCCAAAAGAAGAGGTTAGAGAAAGAAAGCGGGAAGCCCAAGGGAGTGGGGGGTCATCAATGTGGCAATTGAAGTCCCCAAGGAGAAGAACAGGGGAGTCTGAGGAGAGGAAGAAAGAGAGCCAGGATTCAAAGTGAGAGAGAAAGGCAGAAGGGGGATGAGTAGAGGTAGGTGGGCAATACATGACCGCCACATGAACAGGGAGAGGAGAGAAGATCTGGACAGTGTGAACCTCAAAGGAGGGAAAGGCAAGAGAGGGGGGAATAGGAATAGTTCGGTAACGGCAGAGAGAGGAGAGCAGGAGCCCCACACCTCCACCCCTGCCATCAAGGCGCGGAGTGTGGGAGAAGGAAAGGCCACCATTAAAGAGGGCAGCTTCCAGAGCAGAGTCAGACTGAGTGAGCCAGGTCTCAGTTATAGCAAAGAGAAGCAGGGAGTGAGAGAGAAAGAAGTCATGTACAGAGAGGAACTTGTTAGAGAGGGAGCGAGCATTCCAAAGGGCACAGGAGAGAGGAGGGAGGGTGGTAGGGGATGGGTATGAGGTTGGAGGGGTTAACACCAGAAGGATTAGAAGTTGTATGTGGGAGGCGAGGATGAGAGCAAGTAGAAATAAGGCAGGGACCAGGATTAGGAGAGATATCCCCAGAAGCAAGGAGAAGAAGCATGGATAGAAAGACGATGTGTGAGGATGATTTATAGGGGTGTGTTTTAGTGCAGGGTGTATAGTTGTGTGGTGACAGAGGATGCAGGTAAGAAAGGAGTTCATGTGAACTGAGAAGTGGGGAAGAAAGGAGAGATGGAGATATATGAATAGAGTTAGAGACATAAGGAGACTGGTGGAAGGAAGTGCATAATTTGAAAATAAGTGCGGTTGCAGCAAATATAAAAAATAAAGGCGGCATCACAGCAATAGTTAAGTGTTGAGATGTGCAGTCTTAGATAGATGATATCCTCTTTTCCAACGTAGATCAAAAGCAGGAATCAAAAGCAGTAGGTGATGTCCACTTTTCCACTTCTTTTTGAACTTCCTTTTTAAACTTCATATTCTACTTGAAACATTTCTACTTAAAAGCATATCTGCTTGCAAGCATAATGGTATGATAATAACAGTGTTGATCAAAAGAAAGATCAGAAAGTTTCCCCATATAATAAGCACTCTTTGTCATATATAGTACCTATAAATGGACTTATTAGCCCAGCAGTGAATTACTGCAAATCAGGTCAGTTGAACCAGAATCACCGGAGAAATCAAAAATAATACAATTTTATTACTTCTACATTGAGATTAAAAACACAGATACATTGTTAAAAGTCCCCATACTAATGTGGCTTAAAGAGTTTATCGTCAAAAATAGGTATGCCTAATTAGCTAGTACCCACAGAAACTCATTTGTACACATCCAAATTTATAAGATAATCTTTATATATAGATTATCTTATAAATTTGGATGTGTACAAATGAGTTTCTGTGGGTACTAGCTAATTAGGCATACCTATTTTTGACAATAATCTCTTTAAGCCACATTAGTATGGGGATTTTTAACAATGTATCTGTGTTTTTAATCTCAATGTAGAAGTAATAAAATTTTATTATTTTTGATTTCTCCGGTGATTCTGGGTCAACTGACCTGATTTGCAGTAATTCACTGCTGGGCTAATAAGTCCATTTATAGGTACTATATATTACAAAGAGTGCTTATTATAGGGGGAAACTTTCTGATCTTTCTTTAGATCAACACTGTGTAAACAACATGTAACAATAATGTTGCCTTTTCACATGCAGCTAGCTGCTGGGACAGAGAAAATAACAGGCAGCTAAATTTAGGGAGACATGAATCCTATGAGCTGCAAATGGAGGCAGAGAAATATGAAATCCTGTTCCAGGACACTCCCGTTTAAAGCCCACTGTTACGCGGGCCAAGTGGAAGCCGCAAGGGTTGACGTCATGGCTTCCTATTGATACATGTGATGTGGGATACTTAAAGCCACCATATAGTGAACCCAGCCAGGGCTCCTAAGAGATCCTGGCACCCCATATGGAGGTACGCTCGGATTGCTGCTTTAAGGGGTCTCATCTGGGTAATTTTTTGTTAGACTTTGGAGGGGTTTGATTTTCTCTGGCTGCTCCCTAATGTGCGATGTCGCTGTGTGATCAGCAAGTGCTTATACAGCCAGAGCCCCCCTCCCCACCTCCATTTATCTTTATTGGTTCTCCACTAAGGACAGGGGGTATAAAGGTAAGGAAAACCCTTGCTTACATTTCCCCATTCAAAGTCCCCTAACAAATTTAACTGGCTGACTGTGCGATTACACCTTAAAGGCCTGGGCCATAGAGGGGTGAGGAGAGCGGATGCGCGCTAACGCTGAGGCTCGCCTGCTTCAGTCAGCGCGATTCCACGTACTTGCAGGCGAGCCAGCGTGTGCGTAGGGAGCCGGGGGGAGGTGGTTGGAGGCGGGGCAGTGACGTCGCTGGGCCAATCGCCCGCGACGCACTGACGTCAATGTCACGACGCTGCTTAAGGCTGATTGGATGTTTTCAGCCGACAGCGCACTGAAAAACAGCTTGGCGCTCGGCTGAAAACTCCAAAGCCTCCGCACGCCTGCGGACGCTCGCGTAAGCCCCCTCTCAAGGCATCCTCATTGAGGATGCAGGGGCTCAGCGCGGAGCGTCCGCACGCCTCAGCGCTGCTTGTCCTTCTATGGACGCAGCCTAATACAATGCACTCTCTTATTTCATCTTGAAAACACAAGTTGTTATACATTACTCGTAAAAGATCAAAGTAAAAGTGATACAGGAGTAAACCGAAATCTGCCCCATATATATATCATAGGGAAAATCCTGCTAAAATGAATAGGATTTTTTTTTCTTTGATACACGTGAAGCAATTTGTTTGCCCCCAAACTGCCCTATTTATACTTTCATACATCGATCCCATAGTCTGTACGAGTGTGATTTAGTGATACATACATTACTTCTGTGGCTAATAATCCCCTGGCTGCTGTGCGAGACAAGGGCAGAATTATAAGGCAAGCATGCACAATAATCACACAAACTATATTTTAGGTCAACTATAATAATTTTCTGGAACAAGATAGATTGGTACAGGTATCAAGCATCAGCATACATGCTATGATACACTAATAAATAGGTGCTAGTATGAGAAGTTGTGTTCATTATTTCTTCATGATATACAGTAAAATAAAATGAGGCTATTGCCCCTGATATACTGTGGCACATTGCTGTGCATCCTTACCAAGGCACCTGTTGTTATGGAGAGGAAGCAGTCATTTTAATACTTTTTTATTTTTTTATTTTGTAGGTGGTTGTGGGTTACAGATAGTCATAAATATATGAGCCTAATCCTTCTTGGCAAAGATGTTTGGAGTGAGTGATGAATGTTGCTGAGCTGAGGAACAAACAGAGAGGAGGAGGATCTGGGCTCTGCTGTCTGCTCTCTGCCCACCCATAACAAATACACAACTGCACACTGTGCTCTCTCCTCATCCAAAACACGAAAACACACACAACCTGAGCCAAACCCCTTACAACACCCCGTCCCCTCCGCCAACACACGCACAAACTGCCCTCCCCTTTTAGCCCTCACACTGCATTCACTCAATGCACTCTTGCATATAACTTCCACACAAATAAGGGGCGCAGAAAATGCACACGATGTACTGTACATACTGTACCCATCCCAACTCAGAAGGGAGTTCAGCCTCACTCACACAAATCGAGAGGCACAAGTGACACAACAAGTCTTGCATGTGGTATAAGAAACATGCCCACGTGAACAAGCAGAGGGGGAGCAGTGTTTGGAGACTCAGGAGCTGCACTGTGACAGCAGAGCTGCCAGCAGCCACAGCATGGAGAAGTTGTTTGACTATGTGGGACATTTCGGGAGGTAAGTGTCACTCTTTGTTGAGTGCGGGGACAGAGCTGTGTCACGGACTACCCGGCTGTACAGCTGGTGATAAGGGGAGCACAGGAGTCTGGGGGTGAAGATAGGGGGAGGCATACAGTACAGGGCGAGGGGGGGGGAGTGGGTGATTCATTAGATCATTGCAATTTGTTAAAAGATGAGGGTGTAATTTGTGAATAGAGGGGTGCAGGGTATGGATAGACATGTACAGTGTGTGAATAGAGGGGTGCAGGGTATGAATAGACATGTACAGTGTGTGAATAGAGGGGTGCAGGGTATGAATAGGCATGTGCAGTGTGTGAATAGAGGGGTGCAGTTTATGAATAGACATGTACAGTGAGTGAATAGACATGTACAGTGTGTGAATAGAGGGGTGCAGGGTATGAATAGACATGTACAGTGAGTGAATAGAGGGGTGCAGTGTGTGAATAGAGGGGTGCAGTGTATGAATAGACATGTACAGTGTGTGAATAGAGGGGTGCAGGGTATGAATAGGCATGTACAGTGTGTGAATAGAGGGGTGCAGGGTATGAATAGACATGTACAGTGTGTGAATAGAGGGGTGCAGGGTATGAATAGGCATGTGCAGTGTGTGAATAGAGGGGTGCAGTGTATGAATAGACATGTACAGTGAGTGAATAGACATGTACAGTGTGTGAATAGAGGGGTGCAGGGTATGAATAGACATGTACAGTGAGTGAATAGAGGGGTGCAGTGTGTGAATAGAGGGGTGCAGTGTATGAATAGAAATGTACAGTGTGTGAATAGAAATGTACAGTGTGTGAATAGACATGTACAGTGAGTGAATAGAGGGGTGCAGTGTATGAATAGACATGTACAGTGTGTGAATAGACATGTACAGTGAGTGAATAGAGGGGTGCAGTGTATGAATAGACATGTACAGTGTGTGAATAGACATGTACAGTGAGTGAATAGAGGGGTGCAGGGTATGAATAGACATGTACAGTGAGTGAATAGAGGGGTGCAGTGTGTGAATAGAGGGGTGCAGTGTGTGAATAGACATGTACAGTGTGTGAATAGACATGTATAGTGAGTGAATAGAGGGGTGCAGGGTATGGATAGACATGTATAGTGAGTGAATAGAGGGGTGCAGGGTATGAATAGACATGTACAGTGTGTGAATAGAGGGGTGCAGGGTATGAATAGGCATGTGCAGTGTGTGAATAGAGGGGTGCAGGGTATGAATAGAGGGGTGCAGTGTATGAATAGACATGTAGAGTGTGTGAATAGAGGGGTGCAGGGTATGAATAGACATGTACAGTGAGTGAATAGAGGGGTGCAGTGTGTGAATAGAGGGGTGCAGTGTATGAATAGACATGTACAGTGTGTGAATAGACATGTACAGTGAGTGAATAGAGGGGTGCAGTGTATGAATAGACATGTACAGTGTGTGAATAGACATGTACAGTGAGTGAATAGAGGGGTGCAGTGTATGAATAGACATGTACAGTGTGTGAATAGAGGGGTGCAGTGTGTGAATAGAGGGGTGCCGTGTGTGAATAGACATGTACAGTGTGTGAATAGACATGTACAGTGTGTGAATAGAGGGGTGCAGTGTATGAATAGACATGTACAGTGTGTGAATAGACATGTACAGTGAGTGAATAGAGGGGTGCAGTGTATGAATAGACATGTACAGTGAGTGAATAGAGGGGTGCAGTGTATGAATAGACATGTGCAGTGAGTGAATAGAGGGGTGCAGGGTATGAATAGAGGGGTGCAGTGTATGAATAGAGGGGTGCAGGGTATGAATAGACATGTACAGTGAGTGAATAGAGGGTGCAGTGTATGAATAGAGGGATGCAGGGTATGAATAGATATGTACAGTGAGTGAATAGAGGGGTGCAGTGTATGAATAGAGGGGTGCAGGGTATGAATAGAGGGGTGCGAATAGACATGTACATTGTGTGAATAGACATGTACAGTGAGTGAATAGAGGGGTGCAGTGTATGAATAGACATGTACTGTGAGTGAATAGAGGGGTGCAGTGTATGAATAGAGGGGTACAGGGTGAATAGAGGGGTGCAGTGTATGAATAGACATGTACAGTGTGTGAATAGAGGGGTGCGGTGTATGAATAGACATTTAAAGTGTTTGAATAGAGGTTCGTAGTGTGTGACTAGAGAGGCAAAGTATGTGAATACAGTGGTTAAAGTGTGAATAGAGGGGCGCAGTGTGTGAATAGAGGGGCTCAGTCAGTGTGTGAATTGATAGTGTATGAATAAAGGGTGTAGTAAAGTTGTGACATAAGAGGAACAATTATGAAGAGGTTGCTTAGTGTCACTAAAGATCTGCATGTTTCTCAAGGGAGGCATTAAGAGTGGAGAGAGGGTAATTTGGGAGAAGAGAAGGGCAGTACTTGAGAAGAGGAAAAATGTGCCATTGAAGCGCTGTGAATTAAAGAGGGAATGGGGGGGGGGGGGAGTGCTGAGGGAGGGGGCACTACATGAGCACAGCCAGGCATGGTAAATCTTGAGGTCAATGTGTTAGTAGTAGAGGGTACAGTGACATTGCTGAAAAGCAGGGCTGCCAACAGAAATATTGGGGCCAAGGACAAATTAAAGGCCTGGGGGTCCCTGAGAGGGGAAGAAAGAGATAAGGGCCTGGAGGGGGTAGTTATGGACCTGGCGGAAGAGGGCCTGTTAGAGGCCTGTGGAGGGGGCCTGCCGAGCTGCCTGCTGGAAGGTGCTCACGGAGGTGACTGTCGGGAGCCTAAGACAGGCTTTTACGGCAGCTTGCTAGCGTTCGCGCCCCCGCCGCTCGCTTCTGCAGCGGAGCGATCTGTGCTCCAACTGCAGGAGGCAGATCGCAGCATTTCGGGGCGTGGCGGGGGCGTGTAACGAACGCGTCACGGAGCTGGTTCGCCTCTGTTGGCTGAACCAGCTCACGTCACGCGACTGTAGCCCCAAATTACAATTTGGGTTGTGCCGGCAAAATGTTGGAGCGACAACGCTGCACTTTGCTGCCAGTGGAGTTTTCAGTTTGAAAACTCCCACCGAACAACCCGAATTTGCGACGGACGTGCACGTCGCATCGCCTTCTGTCTGAGCTCAGCCTTTACAGCATGCTGCCTCCCGAGGCCCCCTCACTGGATCAGGACACATGGCATATTTGTCCTCAGGGGGCCCAGGACAGGAGTCCCGGCTTACCCCCCTCCCCCCTGTAGGCGGCTCTAAGATCATGTTTCAGTGAGAGCTGATGGGCAGTGTGACAGTATTAAACAGCTATCCGTGCTGCTCGTTTGTTGTTGACATACATTTCTCTTTTAACCTTATTTGAAACAAGAGGTCTCCTGAAGCTTAACCGCGGACATCCAAGCTACGGGAGCCCACCTAGTTCCTGAGATGTTTCATTATACAATTCCCTTCCAATAATTCTTGTCTAAGACAAAACAATGTAACCACGGGGGTCACCCTCACTCTGGTAGTCAATACAAAGCTCTCACGTATTGCCAATGCTGACTATATTTGTAGTGCAAGTGGCGGGGTATTGGGGTACATGAATATATTTACCCTATAGCCTGATAGAAGTCGCAACTAAACAAACCGCAATCTGTTAGCTCACAACCCTAGCAGCAGGTAAAGACAGCAATCTCTCAACCACTGCAGCACTGCCTTTGATCTAGTTTTGCAAAAGCCTACGTCAGAAATTAGTTCAAGGACAAGGACCAACAGAATATTGGAAAATAAATTAATATATATTTTAAAATACTTACAATTATTATACAGTACATTAACATTTCACAAACATTGATACCACCATATATAATTACATTACCTTAGCTTATAAATTAGTATCGGTATGAAACATCTGCCTGAAACAAATGATTTATTTTTGCTCTTAACCTAAGGCCTTGTCCAGGGTGGCGCTGAGCAGGCGGGCGCGCTCACGCTGACCACAAGGAAACACTGCTGCAATGTGTGTGACCGGCGTGAGCAAGCGCATGTGCGGCGCTTAGCTGCTTGCAGAAGCAAGCAAATTTGAATTTGCTGCTCGCTAGCGCGTCACGTGAACGGTTTCGCCCAATGAGCATGAATCAGCTCTGTGACATCATGGCTGCGCCCCCTGCGCACGTATCTAGCCGTCCACAATTCGCCTGGCCGAGCAGAGCACGTGACGTCACAGAGCGCCAACGTGCTCTGCTTCCTGCCTGGCTGCAGCCTAAGGCCGCGCTTATAGTGCCGGCGACGTGATGTCGCCCGAAAACAAATGCATTGCCGTTGCGTGCGCTTATAGTAAGTGCGACGGAGCGACGTCGCTGTTGCGAAAACTGGTAGCTGGCAATGTTTGATTTTTCAAGGGGGCTGTCGCCTGATATGACAGCCCTATAACCAATCAAATGCCAGGAAACTCTCGACGCCGCCGCACGGTGAAATATAACTTTCGCCTGTGGCGACGGGTGATACCCATCGTGTCGCCATCGACGGCACTATAAGCGTGGCTTATGGCTGGGGCCATGGTACTGCAAACTGTGCGGAGGCGTCCGCACGCTGAGCGAACAGACTGCCTTAAGGCAGTGTTCGCGTTCATGTGGCGTACGAACGCGGCGGCGGGAGGGGGCGCACGTTGCGTGAGAAATCAGTTAAACTGATTTCTCAGCGCGACAGTCAGGTCACGTGAGCGGTTCGCCCAATGAAGGCGAACCAGCTCCGTGACATCACTAGGAACGCCCCCCACGGCGCGTCTAGCATGGCCAGGGAAAGCACCCGCTTTCCCACAGCCTCCGTGCGCCACCGCACGGGAGAAGGCACCATGTCCCGGGCCTAAGGCAGGGGTGGCCAACCAGTGGCCCACAAAGTGGGCCGTGCCGGCATTTGCAATGACCCGCGTGATAAATGAGCAAAAAAAAAGGGGGGGGGGGGGGAAATCGACTGAAAAATCGATTAAGGAAAGGAACAATATGAATTTCTTAAAATTAAAAAACCTTACAGGGGAAACATGAATATTAACATACATTTTGAAAATGAACACAGTTTTCCTAACTTTTTTAAAAACATAAAATAAATCAATTGAAATAATTAAAAGGTACATTATTCCCCATATTTGTTTTGTGAGCAGACATTTTTGCCAATGAACTTTGTTCAAAATAAGTACATATCTGTATTGACAGATGTTCATGTGGGCGCAGTCTGCTTCTGTTATCAACCTCAAAAATCAATCCTAACATTGAGAAACTATTGACTGAAATGCAAGTTCAGAAATCCCACTGAGACATTGTACATTCAGTATCTTCTTTTTTTTTAAAATTAGTATTTAAACTTTTTTCTAATCATTTGAATAAAAAAAAATGTTTTAATGTTTTTATTATCCTTGTTTACTTTTGACGTTATTTAGTTTAGGTTTAGTTAATAATATAAGCCAGATGTAGGAAGGGAATAGAACAGCGGCCCGCCAAAAAAAGTGTACCCATTTATTGCCAAAAGCAGAGGATCACAAACTAGTGACAGTATTTGAGTATTTTGTGTTTCAGTCTTGGAAGAAGTTTTCTGTTTTGTTTTTCGTTATTTTGTTTTTTTTTTAAGTTGTTTTTTCTTTTTAAACATATAGCCATCCTTCCGCAGACATCGTTTTTATGCCACATCAGCAATGTCAGTGCTTTTGTGAGTATAGGAATTTCAGACCCAGGAAGGGGCAGTGTTAAGATCTCTCCCTTTTGGCTTCTTCCTCTTCTTTGGCATCAATGGGCGTTTGAGCTGGATTGCATTTGGCAGAGTGCTTTTTTTTTTTTTTTCAATTTAAAAAAAAGAAACATCCTTTATTTTTGTGAGATCTCGGTTCTTTACCAGATCCCTATGACGTTTATCACAAATCTCTTTGCTGCCTGAAGGGTCTGCAACACATTACAGATTAAAGTGCAAGTCCCTCTGGCAAGCAAAGAGGGTTACCACCAGAATGTATCATCAGATTGTGCAGAAGGCCATGCAAATGCACACACTAAGGGGCCTATTCACAAAGCTGTGATAAATGGTTTAAAGCAGGCCTGCACAACATACGGCCTGCGGGCCACCTGGCCCGCCTGGCCTCTCTGTGCGGCCCGCGATGACTCCGGCCGGGCGCCAGTTAATTAATTAAATAAAAAAATAAAAAAAGTTTTAAAAAAAAGTTTAAAAAAATGGCGGCGATTCATCCCCCCCCCTCCACCACCACCACCTCCCCTCCTCCACCCCCCCTCCTCCACCCCTCCCCGCCCCCGGGTTTTGCCGTGCGCAGGGGCAGCAGCAGCAGCATGAGGAGGATGCAGTGAGTATTTTTTTTTCAACAGCAGTACGCCGGGGAGGTCAGAGCATGCAGGTGTGTGTGTGTGTGTGTGTGTGTGTGTGTGTGTGTGTGTGTGTGTGTGTGTGTGTGTGTGTGTGTGTGTGTGTGTGTGTGTGTGTGTGTGTGTGTGTGTGTGTGTGTGTGTGTGTGTGTGTGTGTGTGTGTGTGTGAAAAACGGGCTGGTGTAGGGTGACCAGATTTTGAAAATGAAAAACCGGGACACAATTTTTTTTTTTTACATTAACAGTTTATATATTGTATTACACTTATACTTTACTACCATTAGTCCTAGTTACGTGTGTGTGGTGTGTGTGTGTGTGTGTGTGTGTCTCGGATGGCCTCACTAATCGAACAAAATAAAAGCCAGATGTGAATGACTTCTGTACCCTTAACCATTGTCAGGACGCCCCCTCTTCACAATTTCTAAAGCAGCAATCCTGCCTGGGATCTTACCTGATCCGCAGTCCCTCAAGGTACTATACTGGAGGGGAGGTGTTCCCTACCTGTCTTCCGATGTCTCCCGAGTGAAACTTGAGTCAGATCTGGAAGAAAGCAGGGCGGGTTACTTCAGTGTAGGTATACGGCAGCTAAGATGAGACAGAAAGGGAGACAGGGGGAGAGGGAGAGAGAGGGGGAGAGACAGGGGAGAGACAGGGGGAGAGATGGGGGAGACAGGGGGAGAGAGAGAGGGAGAGACAGGGGGAGAGAGAGGGAGAGAGAGAGGGAGAGTCAGGGGGAGAGACAGAGGGAGAGAGAGAGAGACAGGGGGAGAGAGAGAGAGAGGGAGACAGGGAGAGAGACAGGGGGAGAGAGAGAGAGAGAGAGAGGGAGACAGGGGGAGAGAGAGAGGGAGAGACAGGGGGAGAGAGAGAGGGAGAGACAGGGGGAGAGAGAGAGGGAGAGACAGTGGGAGAGAGAGAGGGAGAGACAGTGGGAGAGAGAGAGGGAGAGACGGGGAGAGAGAGAGGGAGAGACAGAGACAGGGGGAGAGAGGGAGAGACAGAGGGAGAGACAGGGGGAGAGACAGGGGGAGAGACAGGGGGAGAGACAGGGGGAGAGACAGGGGGAGAGACAGGGGAGAGACAGGGGGAGAGAGAGACAGGGAGGGAGAGAGAGAGACAGGGAGGGAGAGAGAGAGACAAGGAGGGAGAGAGGAGACAGGGGGGGAGAGAGGGAGACAGGGGGAGAGAGAGAGACAGGGAGGGAGAGAGGAGCCAGGGGGAGAGAGGGAGCCAGGGGGAGAGAGGGAGACAGGGGGAGAGAGAGGGAGAGGGGGAGACAGGGCTAGAGGGGGAGACAGGGGGAGAGGGAGACAGGGGGAGAGAGGGAGACATGGGGAGAGAGAGAGAGAGAGACGGGGAGAGAGAGAGAGAGAGACAGGGGGGAGAGACAGGGGGGGAGAGACAGGGGGGAGAGACAGGGAGGGAGAGACGGGGGGGAGAGACGGGGGGGAGAGACGGGGGGAGAGACAGGGAGGGAGGGAGAGGGAGAGACAGGGAGGGTGGGAGAGAGAGACAGGGAGGGAAGGAGAGGGGGAGGGAGGGAGGGAGGGAGAGGGGGAGAGAGACAGGGAGGGAGGGAGGGAGGGAGGGAGAGAGACAGGGAGGGAAGGAGAGGGAGACACAGGGAGGGAGAGGGAGAGACAGGGAGGGAGGGAGAGACAGGGAGGGAGGGAGAGAGAGAGAGACAGGGGGGGAGAGACAGGGGGGAGAGACAGGGGGAGAGACAGGGGGGAGAGACAGGGGGAGAGACTGGGGGGGAGAGACTGGGGGGGAGAGACAGGGAGGGAGGGAGAGACAAGGAGGGAGGGATAGGGAGAGACAGGGAGGGAGGGAGAGACAGGGAGGGAGGGAGAGACAGGGAGGGAGGGAGGGAGAGGGAGAGACAGGGAGGGAGGGAGAGACAGGGAGTGACAGGGAGGGTGTGACAGGGAGGGGGATAGAAAGGGAGGGGAGAGAAAGGGAGGGGGAGAGACAGAGAGGAGAGACAGGGAGGGTGAGGGAGACACCCACCCACTGATAAACACACACACACACACACACTGACACACCCACCCAGCCCACTGATACCCACACACACCCCCACCCACTGATACCCACAACCACTGATACCCACACCCACCCACTCATACTCACACCCACCCACTGACACCCACTGATACACACCCACCCAACCCACTGATACACCCCCACCCCCACCCACTGATACACACCCACCCACTGATACACACACACCCACTGATACACACACACCCACTGATACACACACACCCACTGATACACACACACCCACTGATACCCACCCACTGATACACACACACCCACTGATACACACACACCCACACACACCCACTGATACACACACACACACACACACACACACACACACACACTGATACACACACCCACACCCACTGATACACACACACCTACTGATATACACACACACACACGATACACATACACCCACTGATACACACACACCCACTGATACACACACACCCACTGATACACACACACCCACTGATACACACACACACCCACCCACTGATACACACACACACACACACACCCTGATACACACATACACCCGATACACACACACACACACACCCTGATACACACACACCCACTGATACACACACACCCACTGATACACACACACCCACTGATACACACACACCCACTGATACACACACCCACACACACACTGATACACACACACCCACTGATACACACCCTGATACACACACACCCCGATACACACACACACCCTGATACACACACACACACACACACACACCCACCCACTGATACACACACACACCCACTGATACACACACACACCACTGATACACACACACCCACTGATACACACACACACCCACTGATACACACACACACACCCACTGATACACACACACACACACACCCCACTGATACACACACACCCACCCACTGATACACACACACTCACTGATACACCCACCCACTGATACACACACCCACTGATACACACCCACCCACTGATACACACACACACCCACTGATACACACACACCCACTGATACACACACACACCCACTGATACCCACACACACCCACTGATACACACACACACACACCCACTGATACACACACACACACCCACTGATACACACACACACACACTGATACACACACACACACACACACACACACACACACACACACACTGATACACACACACACTGATACACACACACACACACACACTGATACACACACAGACACACCCACTGATACACACACCCACTGATACACACACACACACTGATACACACACCCACACACACACTGATACACACCCACCCACTGATACACACCCTGATACACACACACCCCGATACACACACACACACCCTGATACACACACACACACACACACACACACACTGATACACACACACACCCACTAATACACACACACACACACACTGAAACACACACACACCCACTGATACACACACACACCCACTGATACACACACACACCCCCACTGATACACACACACACACACACACACACACCCCACTGATACACACACACCCACCCACTGATACACACACACTCACTGATACACCCACCCACTGATACACACACCCACTGATACACACCCACCCACTGATACACACACACACACCCACTGATACACCCACCCACTGATACACACACACACACCCACTGATACCCACACACACCCACTGATACACACACACACACACACACACTGATACACACACACACACCCACTGATACACACACACACACACACACACACACACACACTGATACACACACACACACACACTGATACACACACACACACACACACACCCACTGATACACACACCCACTGATACACACACACACACACTGATACACACACCCACACACACACTGATACACACACCCACTGATACACACACACCCACTGATACACACACACCAACTGATACACACCCACTGATACACACACACACACCCACTGATACACACACACACACACACACACTGATACACACACCCACACACTGATACACACACCCACACACACACCCACTGATACACACACACACACACACAGATACACACCCACTGATACACACACACACACACACCCACTGATACACACACACACACACACACTGATACACACACACACCCACTGATACACACACACACCCACTGATACACACCCACACCCACTGATACACACACACACCCACTGATACACACACACCTACTGATACACACACACCTACTGATACACACACACACACACACACATACACCCACTGATACACACATTCACACTGATACACACACACACCCACATACACCCCGCCAGCCCCTGCACCGCCCACACAACGCGCAGCCACCACTGCCCACCCCTGAGCCTATCTCCCACACCAAGTGGACAGGGGGAAGTGAGCGCCGGGGGGGAAAGGCAGGCGCGCGCGCCGGGGGGCAAAGGTAGGCGCGCGTGCCGGGGGGCAAAGGCAGGCGCACCCCCGCTACCACCTCCTATTGCGCACCCCCCCCCCCCCGGCTGGGACCCGGGACAGAAGGGGGACACTCACCGCGCACAGAGGAGCCGGGAGCGGGAAGACAGTCAGTCACGTGTGAGCTTCAAAAAGCGGAAGCCCCGCCCCCGGCTTCCTCTGACATGCCTGCGACCAATCCCCTGCGGGCCGGCCGGCATTCTAAGTCCCACCCCCGGCATTCTCCATCATTCAGTCCCCCCGGCAGCATTCACACACACATTGTACATAGACAATACTTACCGGCCGCATTCTCCTCACCGCCGCTGTCCCGCACTACCGGGACCAGGGACAGAAACCGGGACAAAAACCGGGACAGGCCTGAAAAAAACGGGACTGTACCGGTAAAACCGGTACGAATGGTCACCCTAGGTGGGTGTGAAAAACGAGCTGGTGGGGGGTGGGTGTAAAACAGGCTGGTGGGGGGTGGGTGTGAAAAACGGGCTGGTGGGAGGTGGGTGTAAAACGGGCTGGTGGGGGGTGGGTGTAAAACGGGCTGATGGGGGGTGGGTGTGAAAAACGGGCTGGTGGGGGGTGGGTGTGAAAAACGGGCTGGTGGGGGGTGGGTGTGAAAAACGTGCTGGTGGGGGGTGGGTGTGAAAAACGGGGCTGGTGGGGGGTGGGTGTGAAAAACGGGCTGGTGCAGAGGTGGGGGGGCTTGGCTGCTGACATGTGAGGGTGGGGGTGGGCTGCTGGCATGTGAGGGGGTTGGCTGCTGGCATGTGAGGGGGGGGTTGGCTGATGGCATGTGAGGGGGGGGCTGCTGACATGTGAGGTGCAGGGGGGGAAGTGATGTGAGTTGCAGGGGGAGGGTATGATGTGAGTTGCAGGGGGGGAGAGTGTCATATTGAGGGGAGGGAGAGAGTGTCATATTGAGGGGAGGGGGAGAGTGTCATATTGAGAGGAGGGAGAGAGTGTGTCATATTGAGGGGAGGGGGAGAGTGTCATATTGAGGGGAGGGGGAGAGTGTGTCATATTGAGGGGAGGGGGAGAGTGTCATATTGAGGGGAGGGGGAGAGTGTCATATTGAGAGGAGGGGAGAGGGTGTGATTTAGGGGAGGGGGAGAGAGTGTTATATTGAGGGAAGAGAGACATGGGGGGGATGCTGACTTGTGGGGGGGGGCTGCTGACATGGAATGGGCTGGGGGGATGTGGAGGTGGTATTGTGTGTTTGATGTGGAGGGGGGTATTGTGTGGGTGAGGGGGAGAGATGGGGGTATGAGAGATAGATGGGGAGTATCGTAAAGGTTGATAGTGAGAGGTTCTGGGGGAGATATGAGGATAATGATGAGAGGTTCTGGGGGAGATATGAGGATAATGATGAGAGGTTCTGGGGGAGATATGAGGATAATGATGAGAGGTTCTGGGGGAGATATGAGGATAATGATGAGAGGTTCTGGGGGAGATATGAGGATAATGATGAGAGGTTCTGGGGGAGATATGAGGATAATGATGAGAGGTTCTGGGGGAGATATGAGGATAATAATGAGAGGTTCTGGGGGAGATATGAGGATAATGATGAGAGGTTCTGGGGGAGATATGAGGATAATGATGAGAGGTTCTGGGGGAGATATGAGGATAATGATGAGAGGTTCTGGGGGAGATATGAGAATAATGATGAGAGGTTCTGGGGGAGATATGAGGATGATGATGAGAGGTTCTGGGGGAGATATGAGGATGATGATGAGAGGTTCTGGGGGAGATATGAGGATGATGATGAGAGGTTCTGGGGGAGATATGAGGATGATGATGAGAGGTTCTGGGGGAGATATGAGGATGATGATGAGAGGTTCTGGGGGAGATATGAGGATGATGATGAGAGGTTCTGGGGGAGATATGAGGATGATGATGAGAGGTTCTGGGGGAGATATGAGGATGATGATGAGAGGTTCTGGGGGAGATATGAGGATGATGATGAGAGGTTCTGGGGGAGATATGAGGATGATGATGAGAGGTTCTGGGGGAGATAGGAGGATGATGATGAGAGGTTCTGGGGGAGATAGGAGGATGATGATGAGAGGTTCTGGGGGAGATATGAGGATGATGATGAGAGGTTCTGGGGGAGATAGGATGATGATGATGAGAGGTTCTGGGGGAGATAGGATGATGATGATGAGAGGTTCTGGGGGAGATAGGATGATGATGATTAGAGGTTCTGGGGGAGATAGGATGATGATGATGAGAGGTTCTGGGGGAGATAGGATGATGATGATGAGAGGTTCTGGGGGAGATAGGATGATGATGATGAGAGGTTCTGGGGGAGAAAGGATGATGATGATGAGAGGTTCTGGGGGAGATAGGATGATGATGATGATGATGATGATGATGATGATGATGATGATGATGATGATGATGATGATGATGATGATTTAACCCGTGCGGCCCCAAAAATTTTTCCTTGGAGCAGTTCGGCCCTTCTCACTTTACGAGTTGGGCAGGCCTGGTTTAAAGTGCAATAAATGCCTTTATAGCACTATACTGCCTGCTCTGCTATTCACAAAGCAGTGATAACAGTGCAGTATCGCGCTATCATGGCTTTTTATCACCCATAAAGAGTCAGTGAAAAAAAAGTCGTACGATAGAGCAAAAAATGGCAAACCCGCTGTTTTTTTGGCAGTAACTGCTATTCACAAAGCAGTGATAACTTTATCGTAGTATAAAAGCCCACCATTTCACCAGATAAAAGCTGGTGCAAAAGAGATGGAGACATGCACAAAGCATTTTTTTTTCCTGCACAGCATTAATATAAAAGGCCGGCTTTGTAATAATGTTGTTTGCTTTGTAATAATGGTGTTTATTTTGAGTTTTCTTTTATTAACTGATGGTTTTTTTTTGGTGTTTGGATTTTAAATTATGGTGTTTATTTGGTATTTGCTTTATTGATTGCTGGTAATACTGTTGTGTTTACTTGTTTATTGTTGTTTATTTGGTGATTCTTTTGATTAAATTAGATATTGTTGGTGGTTGTTTTTTTTAAATTAGGTTGACCATTGGCTGGGATAGTGGTAAATCATGCCCATATTATTTGGCCATGATGTATCACTGTGCCAATTCATTTGTTTATTGGCATTTGTAATGTATTTATTTTTCTATGTAATGGGTTTTATTTTGGGCCTGTTTTTTTAGCTTCACCATTTATTGCTATAGTGGCAAATCATGCCCATATTGTATGGGCATGATGTGTCCACTGTACCAATGAATGGGTGGAGGGTGGGGGTAGTTGCCTGGGGAGGGTGGTTAGGCCTCCTGGATGGGTAGGTTAACCCCTTAATTACTATAGCGGTTACCAACCGCTAAAGTGATTAAGGGATTAGGGGCCATTAGATTGTATTTTTTATTGTATTCTTGCTGGCAATGGAGGAAAAGGACGGTGATGAGGATGAGGATGGCCTTCATCCTGGCAGGGGTAACTGCAAGTTTTATTTACTTTATGTCTGCTAGTTAATGTTTTATTTTAAAATGGGCAAATGCACTATTATCCATATCTGGATATTAGTAATTTTGCCCATTACTGTATAGTATGTACTGGGGGGGTGTATTTATTTAAATGTCCGAGGACCTCCGGACACCCGCAGGAACCACCCATGGACCCTGGACACCCGCGGAAACCACCCGAGGACCCCCAAACACCCGCGGGGACTACCCGAGGCCCCCCGGACACCTACTGGAACCACCTGAGGACCCCCGGACACCCATGGGGACCACCTGAGGACCCCCGGACATCCACAAGGACCACCCACAGTGACCACCCAAGGGCCTTCAGACACCCATGTGGACCACCCGAGGGCCCCCAAACACCCGTGGGACCACCTGGAGGCCCACTGCACTCGCGAGACCACCCGGGAACCCCCATCGGCCTCTTGTATCAATCCTGTGTATAAAAAAATAAAAAATGCTTTTATGTGGGGACACAGGGTGGGTTGTGTATTGGTGGTTAGTACATATTGTAATGTTTATTGTGGGCAGAGGGGGTGAGTGAAGGGCCAAGTACACGCTTCACTCACCCCCTCTGCCCCCAATAAATCTGCTTTTGTTCCTTAACCCCTTCATTGCCTTAGCGGTTAGCCGCTAAGGTAATGAAGTTGCCTGTAAATGCATTTTTATTGCACAGGATTCATGCCGGGGGGCTCTGGTGCTGATATTAATGGGTATCTGCTCCGGAGACTCCCGGTATCAATCCAATGCAGGAAAAATAAATTTTCTTTTTTCTATGTCCCATCTCGCCGCTTATCGGCAGATTCTCACCACTATCCTGCCAACTTTTCCTGGCGGGACGATTTTGAGGGGAAATCTCTATTCTAGAGCTGTGATCCACCTCGATAAGCTTATCGGGACTCCTAGAATTTCACGCGTTTGAAAACATGCTGATAAGTGGCTTCTCGCCGCTCGTTTGGCTATTTTGTTTTCATCTGGAAAATAAAATGCCGAAAAGGGCTTTTATCGGTGACTTATCGGGGTTTATTGAATAGCAGTAGACTTTTTTGGCGAAAAGGCCTCGATAAGTGGGTTATCGGCGCTTAGTGCATATTGTCGGACAGAAATGTGCTGATTTTATACCTGCTTTGCAAATATGCCCCCGAGTCTCTACTTAGTTTCCAAACCTCTTTAGGGCTTTTCTCCCATCAGCTTTAAGGGGGAGATTTGGGGTATTGCTCCCCGATCTGACGTTAACTGATGATTAACGCTGTATCAGTGCCTAGTCATTCCCACACTAATATTCTTTAACAGTTTAGGAAAATGGGCTTGCAGCCTATTGTATAGCAATGTATTCAGGGCCTTCCCGCACTCAGATCATCTTTATTTCACTCTTCATACTGCATACAATCTAGAGCTCAATTTTACTCATCTGTAGTTGATACCGTTTGGGTCAAGTATATTAATATAATGACTTCCACATATGCCCCTAATCCTTTAAAGATGATTTATGTAATTTATTTGAGAGCCAGTTGCTGTTAAGTATCATGAGAGCTCGAGTGATCTGTATTAAATATCACTTGGGACATTTCATAATGCAGCATTAAATTTGAAATATTTAGGTAGATTTTTGGACCGTGGCCTCAAGAGATTTTGCCCGATTACAAAATGCTGAGTTGGAGGCGTTACAGCATGATCAGGCACCAAAGCATCTATTACTTGTTCTCATTTATCTTTAAAAAACAAAAACAAACAGGTTATGAATTAGAGACTGGAATGATAATCGATAAAGTGACATTTGTAAAATTCAATCGTGACTTCTGTCTTACAGCAGCAACCCCGCTATAGCGCGACCCGTTATACCGCGAATCCAGTTATAACGTGATGTGAACGTGGCTCCCAATAATATGTAGTACTCCTACCATGCTGTTTTCCAGCCTCTCCTGAGGTGACCATGGCTTGCTGTCTGCCTGCACCCCTCTCCCCCCTTCGGCTCCGGTGTCAAATTACGTAGCGGGGGGGGACGTCTTGAAGGTGGGTGTGAGAGGAGGTAATAAAGCAAGTGATGAGGCAAATGTCAAGGGCAGATTGTTTAAGGATATATTTTGGAATGAGGGCTGAGATGCAGGGACTGAATGTGAAGTGAGTCAAAGAGAACACATAGACAGCGGTGTTGAAGTGTTGATTGTGGTGTTATTCACTGAGAGGGAGAGTTTGGGTGTAGGGGTAACAGTGGAAGGGGGAAAGATTATTAGTTCTGTTTTGGACATGTTAAGCTTCAGGTAACGGTGGGACATCCAGGAAGAGATTGCGGAGAGACAGTTGGGGATGCAGGACAAGAAATAGGGGGAATGGTCAGTGGAGGAGAGGTAAATGTTGCTGTCATCGAGATAGAGATGATACTGAAAGCCAAAAGATGGTATTCGTTCACCAAAAGAAGAGTTATAGAGTGAGAAGAGCAGAGGGCCAAGGACAGAGCTATGTGGATCCCAACAGAAAGAGGGAGGAAGTGAGGAGAAGACACCAGAGAAGGAATCACTAAAAGTGTAGTTGAATAGGTAGGACTTGAATCAGGAGTGGGCTGCGTCACAAAGGCCAATGGAGTGGAGAGTATGCAGGAGAAGAGGGTAATTAACAGTGACGAAGGCAGCTGACAGACCCATGAAAATTAGTAAGTAGAAATTACCCTTAGACATAGCGGTGAGTAGGCTCATTGGCCACTTTTGTTAGTGCTGTATCGGTGGAGTGTAGAGCTGGGGTGCGCAAACCGGGGGGGATTCTCTGCGGAGGGTGCAAGGGTTGCAGATGCCCCGCGCGCTTCCTGAAGGCATTTAAATTAAATGCCAGGGAAGCGGTGAAGGCCTCTGTAACTCTCTCTTACCGTGGTTCAGACATCTTCTGGTGACGCGTCGCCATGGCAACGCGGCGTCATGTGATGTTGCGTTGCCATGGCAATGTGACGTTATGGTGCCAGAACATCAGAGCCACGGTAAGGAGGGGGGGTGCGAGGAGAAGGGGACTTTATCGCCATGCGATCGTTGCAATTCAAGTTTAGGCGACGTCGCTGACTACAAATCCAGTGACTTCATAAAAGGGGAACGCAGAGGGACGGAGAAGCTCTCTGAAGGAGAGACCGTCGCCGAAAAAAATCAAACAACAGTGACTACCAGATTTTTGATAGCGCTGTCGCTTGGTTGCGCCGTCGCGTGCACTATAAGTGACGACGATAGCAACAATGCATTTGTTTTGATGCAACGTTGCGTCGCCGGCACTATATGCGCAGCCTTAGGCTGTTGACATAGTGCTGGAGACGGCGCGCGCGGCACGAATAAATGCATGTAAGTGCAACAGTCCGGCCATGCTGTGCGCAATGCGATTTTGAGCAGACAAAATGTTTTCTTTTTCGCGGCACGGCCGCCTTTGATTCAATCAGGGCCAACCCGTCTAGTGACGTCACAGCCACGCCTCCCCGTCGCACAAGTGATCCGAGTCTACTCCGTCGCGCACAATGGCCGCAGCCTTACTGTACTTTGTGTGTGGTTATAAACATCGAATAAATAAGTTACAGATTAATCAGCAACCAGTTTGTTTTTCTCTCACAAACAAGCAACAAGTGATCATGGAAGCTATCCAAATAACACAACACAAAATGCTTGGAGAAGCATAGATTTAAGCACACTGAGGGTCTATGCCTTTTTCTCTTTCATGTTGTCTTTCACTTTCCACCTCGATTGTGGAATGTAACCAGTATACTGTTTTCTGTGTTCTATTTATTTTTCTTCCGCACTGTATCTTAGGCCAAAGTTCTAGTTGCTGTACTGGTCCATCAGTAGTGCAGATTTGTTGTGATACATTTTAATGGATAAAATTCAGTATACAGAGCTTCCTCACAGGTCTATGCAGGAGGCCCACTAAAAAGGTACAACAAGCTACAACGTATCATGTGCTGCATTGTCAATTCACTGCCTGTTATAATAGTGGATTATCTTGTTACTGTCTAAACATTTAGAAAGGTAATAAGCCAATTTTTCTAAATGTGTGACCTTCTGGATATTAATAGCGTAGGAATGTCCAGAATTAAAATAAAAACGAAGTGGAAAAAATTTACTCTATAATGGTTAAAATAAAGGCCCAGCCAGGGCGTTATCACTTAAATGGCTCTCCCTCATAGGACCAAAGTGAACTCGTTCCAGTGACATGAAAAGTAAAAAGAGACAGCGCACAACCTCAAATAGTGTATAAATGTGTAAATATAATGAAACAATAATTTGTGGTATAATATGCACGTACAGAAATAATCAATTAGTTAGGCAGGGCATGTTTTGGGTACGTGTTACCGCTCAGACATCCAAACGATCCACTCCGTGAATAGCAGCTGTCCTTCTGGGCCTCCACTTCAATCTCCGCGGACGTTCCTGTTTCAGGCTGTCCAGGACTCCAATGCAGGCACCCGGCGCTGGCACACGTCCACACGGTAGTAGGGTCACAGGTGTGGATATCAGGATACCCGGCGGACCAACGGAACTAATTAACCCCAAACTGCTGGCTCTGGGGTATAATCCCACAATGCAGCTACCAGGCGATACGCTGACGTCACTGAGTTACACCGCACTAGGCGACTGACTGGCGCTGGCTCTGCAAAGTACCGCAAGCTAATCGGATTAGCTTACAGCAGTATAAGGGGATTCAAGCAATTTGTGCCAATATATCAATACGGTACTTTGCGGAGCCTGGTAGCTGCATTGTGGGATTATACCCCAGAGCCAGCAGTTTGGGGTTACTTTGTTCCGTTGGTCCGCCGGGTATCCTGACGTGTGCCAGCGCCGGGTGCCTGCATTGGAGTCCTGGACAGCCTGAAACAGGAACGCCCGCGGAGATTGAAGTGGGGGCCCAGAAGGACAGCTGCTATTCATGGAGTGGATCGTTTGGATGTCTGAGCGGTATCATGTACCCAAAACATGCCCTGCCTAACTAATTGACTTTTTCTGTATGTGCATATTATACCACAAATTATTGTTTCATTATATTTACACATTTATACACTATGAGAGGTCGTGCGTTGTCTCTTTTTTCTTTTCATGTGATCTTTATGGTGCCGAGCCATCAACTGTGACAAGCCGCAGACCTTCTCAGCAAATGAGGTTTAAAAACAAAAGTTTTTTTTTGATATATATCACAAATCTTTGGGTGCACCCTTTAAGGCCATTTTTATGGTTACTACTAAGATTTAATATCACAATATTGTATACACTATAAGTCACTCTTATTACACAGTTTGTGCGCAGTTATATTTTTTCTTTATAACATTCCAGTGACATGTTTAAAAGGGTCTCGTCTTTGTAATAGATTATTAGCTATTTACCCAAATCTGAAATCTATAAGTATTTGTAATGTATTTTTAAAGTTAGACTTGGGAGGGGTTTGATTTTCTCTGGGTTCTCCCTTATGTGCGATGTCACGGTGTGATCAGCAAGCGCTTGTACAGACAGAGCCTCACCTCCCCACCTCACCTTAACTTTATTGGCTCTCTGATAAGGACAGAGTGGGATAAGGGTAAAGAAAACACTTGATGGACAAACAGTCCTTCATATAAAGGCCTGTGACGGAGCAGCCTGTAGGCAAGGTCAGATCAGATTCCACACATGCAATTTTTAGGGTAAACCAAACGTTTGAGTGATTTTATTCCACAAAAACAGAAACTAAACAGTAGGGCTACTGCCCCTTTAAGGCCAAACATAAATCATAAAATAAATACGTATTCCCATTAGGGAAAATAACTACACTTTGCTGCCGTCCTTTCTAACGACAGCTGGCTAACTAAACTGGTTACCAACTCCAAACCATATAAACCATTTTAGCAAGACAAGGGAACAATGTATACAATCTTATCTGATTGATGCTGGTCCAGTGTCTCCGATTTCTCCAGCTGCAAGCTTTGAAGTCTTGCTGCTCCCAATAAGTCCTTTTGCCCTTCTCTGGTACAGGCTTCTCTGCTAGGTGAGGCTGTGGGTTCCTCATGGTTGCCAGGCAAAATCTTCTGGTCCACCAGCCTGGATCCCTGCGGGCGGGAGCTCTGAGCTCTGTGATCCTTTCACAGACTCCAAACAGGGACAGTGACAGGTTCTCATTTCCTGCCTTTTATACCAGTTCAATCAGGAGTTTAATTACCTCCACCTCTCTGTACAGGTAGGAAACCGACACCAGTGCAGTTTCCAGCCCTGTAAAGATAGTTTAACCCCTGGACTCTCTTACAAGACCCCTAAGCAATGTAACTGGCTAACAACAGTATGTGGGACTGCACCTTGAAGTATAAGATGATAGCAACACAGAAAACATTAAGTGTTTATTGTTTGTCTTTCCTATTTTATTTCTTTATTCTATGTCAGTGGTGCGCAAACTGGGGGACGGGAGAATCTCTAGAGGGGGCACGGGCGGTTACAGAGGCCCCGCGCTCTTCCCCACGGCACTTAAATGAAATGCCGGGGTAGGCGTGAGGCCTCTGTAACTCACTTACCTGCTGCCAGCTGGGTCTTCAGCAACGCGTCGCCATGGCAATGCGGAGTCAAATGGCGCCGTGGGGTCACATGACCAACGACGTCATTTGACACCGAGCCATTGGGAGAGGGGAGACGCGAACGCTGCGGCTCCCAGGAAGGGGGCCGCAGCTCAAAAACATTGTGCACCGTTATTCTATGTGATCTGTTTCATACATTTCGCTGGGATGCACTAACCTACAATATTGATTATCGGACTGCAATCATTTACCACCTTGGTCCCGAATAGCATATGAATGCATTGCAGATCTCCCTTACACTCTCACGTACCTGTTTAAATCAGTTTTCTCATATATATATATATATATGAGAAAACTGATTTAAACATATATATATCTGTTTCTGGGTATTTATATATATATATATATATATATATATATATATATATATATATATATATATATATATATATTGTGACAGAAACCAGGGGATGGTAATAAATTCCATATATAGGGCTCCCAGGATACTGAACAGTTTCTATCCTGTCTGGCCTGGGAGTGCAGCCTTATAATACATGCACTCCATCCCACAGTTTGGCAAGCGCTGGAACTGAGGGATGAGAGATCCAGACCAGAGTTTGTCTGGCTGCCTGATTTCTGTCACCTGTCATGCTAATTAGAAATCAGGTATGTAAGACTGATTTCCTGGTTGCTCTTGTCTCTTCTCCAGAGCCTGGAAGGCTGCTGAACACAGTGGGGAGAAGCCTCTTCCCCACACAGGTTCAATCGTTCTGTTCATTTGGCTAAGTCTGCAAAAGTACCTTGTTTTGTTGTTGGAAAGTGGAAAAGCCACTTCCACCCTGAGTTAAGGAAATCTAAGTTAAGTTATCACTCAGGTGAGCAGCTTTTGTTTTGATGTGTTTTGTTGTATGCACTGTGGCAGTCTCAGTGCCTGGGACTGAATAAACCAGGCCCAGCCTGTTTAAAGGAACAGTACGTGACGCCTCCTCATTTTAACCTACCCTAAAAGACCATGTTATAACCGTCCCGGACAAGCGGCGGAGCCCCGGAGTAAGCTGTTTGTCACATATGGTGGAGAATGCGGGCAGAACACTAAAAGGTCTGGGGGTTAAAGAACTTTAAAGAAAAAAAAAAAAAAAAAGTTTTTTTTTTTCTCTCTCTCCAAACAAGATGGAAGACGTGGTGAGTGCGCTGGTACGCAATGTCGCTGTCCAGAAAGACGCGAATGAAGCTCAGCAACAGGCGAGTGAAACCCAGCGACAGCTGTTAATAGCCCAGCAAGAGACTAATACAAACCAGCAAGAGACAAACCGCTTGCTGAGAGAGGAGCAACAGCGGTTCGCTCAGGGCTTACAGCAGGAACTCGAGATCCTGAGGGAGACTATCAGTAACCTTCCACTGGCAGCGGCAGCCCCAGTTCCGAAAATGACCAGGGCAAGCCACTACCTTCAGAAGATGGGACCCTCGGATGATGTGGAAGCCTATCTTCTCACGTTTCAACGCACGGCACAGAGAGAGGGATGGCCAGAAGCTGAGTGGGCTGGTCTAATCGCACCCTTCCTAAGCGGCGAACCCCAGAAGGCTTACTTTGACCTAGAGCCAGCCGAAGCTAACGTCTATGCAAAATTGAAGTTCGAGATCCTCGCCCGCCTCGGCGTAACCACGGCTGTTCGCGCCCAAAGGTTTCACGCATGGTCCTTCACGATGGATAAAGCCACCCGAAGCCAGATGTATGACCTCATCCACCTCGCCCGGAAGTGGCTACAACCCGAGATCAACTCAGCAAGCCACATCGTGGAACGGTTGGTCATGGACCAGTTCTTGAGGAAACTTCCCTCTGCCTTACGCCGTTGGGTCAGTCGGAGTGACTCCCACAATGCGGATGAGCTTGTGGCCCTCGTAGAAAGGTACAATGCAGCAGAAGAGCACCCGCAACCCACAGTCGTGGAGCAACCCCACTACCCGAGGTTCCAGGACTCTTCCAGAGACGGTAAAAGGGTACCGGGGTTAAGGGGAGCTGAGGAGCGGCGACCACCTTCACGCAGCACCAGCAACAGTGGTTCGCACACTAAGGGCAATAGCCAACATGGGGAGCCGGGAAAAGGCTCTAAGTGGGACACAGACTATGTACCTAAATGTGTAAATTGTCATGAGAGGGGCCACACAGCAAAAATCTGCCCACTAAATGATGAGCCCATGCAATGCAACAGCGTGGAACCTTATTCGCTGTTGTCCCAATGTATGCGACCTAGCCCAGAGGACCCCTTGAATAACCATCTGTGGGCATTTGTAAAGGTTAATGGTAAGAGGGTTCGGGCACTTCTGGACTCTGGGAGCATGGTCACACTAGTGTCCGAATACCTCTTGCCCATTAAGAAGAAACAGGGAAACAGTTCACAAAGAATGGCAATTTGTTGTATACATGGGGATAATCATGAATATTCCACTGTTGATGTTTTTTTTGAAACAGAGTTTGGTTCTTTAGATTTCAAGGTGGGTATTGTACCCAAACTGGCACATGATGTGTTAATAGGGACCGACTTTCCCCATTTTCTAAAAATGTGGTCCCCCGCTCAGAATAGCGCCCAGAGTTCAATAGCGGACCATAACGAAGTATTAGAAGAAATAAATCCTTTCCCGTTTTCAGAAATGGAGGTTGACGAGGGCCCAAATAAGAAGGGGGAAAAGGAGGAGTGCTGTAAAATTCCCTTCCCCATCACTACTTTGGTAGGGAATACCCCAAATCAAGATGTTGATCAGACACTTACCACCCCAGAACCGGATAAGACCCTCGCTGACCTAGAGGTCAGTCCTGGGAGTTTTAAGAAGGCCCAGTGGGAGGACCCCACGTTAGCGGTAGCAAGGGGAAATATACGGGACCTGAATAGTACTCCTGGCCAACCAGATAGGTCACTTGCTTACCCCTACTTCGAGGTAGAGAACGACCTAGTATATTGGGTTGATAAAAGGAAATCAGTTACAACTAAACAATTGTTGGTACCACGGACATTCCGTAACGTAGTATTACACCTCGCACATAGTCATCCATTGGGGGGACACCTAGGGGTGGAAAAGACAAAGGAAAAGGTTCTCCGAAGCTTCTATTGGCCTGGGGTTCTGGCAGAAATTACGAATTATTGTTCCTCATGCCCAGCATGTCAGATCACCGCCCCGTTCAAGGCGTACCGCAGCCCATTGGTACCCCTTCCCATAATAGAGGTACCATTTGACCGGATTGCTATGGATCTAGTAGGACCCCTAATAAAGTCTGCTAGGGGACATCAGCATATATTGGTAATATTAGATTATGCTACCCGATATCCGGAGGCAGTTCCCCTACGTAGCACCTCTGCCAAAAACATAGCAAAAGAGTTGGTAGTTCTGTTTTCCCGGGTTGGAATTCCTAAAGAGATTCTATCTGACCAGGGAACACCATTTATGTCCCAAGTAACAAAAGAGTTATGTAAACTCCTAAAAATCAAGCATCTCAGAACCTCAGTCTATCATCCACAAACAGATGGTTTAGTGGAAAGGTTCAATAAAACCTTAAAGAGCATGTTACGCCGGGCGGTCGATAAAGATGGGAAAAACTGGGATTGTTTGTTACCGTACCTGTTATTTGCCATTAGGGAAGTTCCCCAATCATCCACAGGCTTCTCCCCGTTTGAACTATTGTATGGCCGACACCCAAGGGGCTTACTGGATATAGCCAAAGAGACTTGGGAACACGAGGTTACCCCTTACAGAAGTGTAATAGAGCATGTTGCCCAGATGCAGGACCGCATTGCTGCAGTCCTACCCATAGTGAGGGAACACATGGAGAAAGCTCAAGAAGCACAGAGGAATACGTATAATAAGGGTGCTAGGGTCAGAATTTTTTTTCCAGGTGATAGGGTACTAGTTCTGGTTCCCACCGTGGAAAGTAAATTCCTTGCTAAATGGCATGGGCCATATGAGGTCTTGGAAAGAGTGGGAGAAGTAAATTATAAGATAAGACAGCCAGGTAGGAGGAAACCTGAGCAAATTTACCATATAAACCTACTCAAGCCCTGGAAAGATAGAGAAGTCTTGTCAACCCTAGTAACCCCAGGTCCGTCAGAGAGTCAAGAAACTGACCCAGAGGTTAGCATAGCTGAAACCCTGTCCGTTCATCAGAAACAAGAGGTTCAGAATTTAGTGAGAAGAAACAAAGAAATCTTCTCTACACAGCCAGGTAGAACTAGCGTAATTGAACATGACCTAGTCTCTGAACCGGGGGTCCGAGTTAACCTTAAACCGTACCGAATCCCAGAGGCCAAAAGAGAGGCTATAAGTTTAGAGGTTAAAAAAATGCTAAAACTAGGCGTAATTGAGGAATCCCAAAGTGGGTGGAACAGCCCTATAGTCTTAGTCCCAAAGCCAGATGGTACAACAAGGTTTTGTAATGACTACCGGAAACTAAACGCGGTGTCAAAATTTGATACTTATCCTATGCCCAGGGTAGATGAACTTGTAGAGAGACTGGGCAAAGCCCGATATCTCACAACCCTAGACCTAACAAAAGGGTACTGGCAGGTTCCCCTCACAGAAAGGGCAAAAGAAAAGACAGCCTTCTCAACCCCAGATGGCCTCTTTCAGTATAGGGTGCTGCCTTTTGGCTTACATGGAGCTCCCGCCACATTCCAAAGAATGATGGATAAAATTTTAAAACCACATGCTCGGTATGCTGCTGCCTACCTGGATGATGTGGTAATCCATAGTGAAGATTGGCAATCCCACCTTCCAAAGGTCCAAGCTGTGCTCGACGCAGTTCGGTCTGCTGGACTAACTGCTAACCCCGCTAAATGCACCATTGGTCTGGAGGAGGCCAAGTATCTGGGGTATTCTATTGGCAGAGGTTTACTCAAACCCCAAACACTCAAAGTGGAGGCGATACAAGGTTGGCCAAGGCCAGTTACAAAAAAACAAGTAAGGACCTTTTTGGGGTTAATTGGGTACTATAGAAGGTTTATTCCCAATTTTGCAACTAAGGCAACCCCACTAACCGACCTCACAAAAGCAAGAGGACCGCTTATGGTAAAGTGGTCCCCCGAAACCGAACAGGCCTTTAGAAGCCTGAAAGAAGCTCTCTGTGCCCAACCAGTGTTGGTCACACCTGACTTCTCCAAAGAGTTCGTCGTCCAAACCGACGCATCTGAGGTAGGGCTGGGGGCGGTACTCTCCCAGGAGTCTCAAGGTGAGGAACACCCCATCCTTTATTTAAGTAGGAAACTAAATCCCCAGGAGAAGAATTACTCCATAGTAGAGAAAGAGTGTCTCGCAATAAAGTGGGCTGTAGAGACGCTCAAATACTACCTGTTGGGGAGAAAATTCCGGTTGGTCACAGATCATGCACCCCTTACCTGGATGTGTCAAAACAGGGAGAAGAATGCTAGAGTGACCAGGTGGTTCCTAAGCCTACAACCCTTTAAATTTTCTGTGGAACACAGGTCAGGGCACAAACATGGCAATGCTGACGGGTTGTCAAGGATGCACTCCCTAATATCCATGGTTGCTCATCCCTCGGGGTCTGAGCTGGGGGGGAGGATATGTGACAGAAACCAGGGGATGGTAATAAATTCCATATATAGGGCTCCCAGGATACTGAACAGTTTCTATCCTGTCTGGCCTGGGAGTGC
Source organism: Ascaphus truei (assembly GCF_040206685.1). Lineage (NCBI taxonomy): Eukaryota > Metazoa > Chordata > Amphibia > Anura > Ascaphidae > Ascaphus > Ascaphus truei. The sequence goes on along the minus strand of NC_134486.1, from coordinate 289,322,019 downwards.
AGCCTTATAATACATGCACTCCATCCCACAGTTTGGCAAGCGCTGGAACTGAGGGATGAGAGATCCAGACCAGAGTTTGTCTGGCTGCCTGATTTCTGTCACCTGTCATGCTAATTAGAAATCAGGTATGTAAGACTGATTTCCTGGTTGCTCTTGTCTCTTCTCCAGAGCCTGGAAGGCTGCTGAACACAGTGGGGAGAAGCCTCTTCCCCACACAGGTTCAATCGTTCTGTTCATTTGGCTAAGTCTGCAAAAGTACCTTGTTTTGTTGTTGGAAAGTGGAAAAGCCACTTCCACCCTGAGTTAGGGAAATCTAAGTTAAGTTATCGCTCAGGTGAGCAGCTTTTGTTTTGATGTGTTTTGTTGTATGCACTGTGGCAGTCTCAGTGCCTGGGACTGAATAAACCAGGCCCAGCCTGTTTAAAGGAACAGTACGTGACGCCTCCTCATTTTAACCTACCCTAAAAGACCGTGTTATAACCGTCCCGGACAAGCGGCGGAGCCCCGGAGTAAGCTGTTTGTCACAATATATATATATATATATATATATATATGCGATTACCAGATTGTAGTCCAGCAAGAAGAGACAGCACACAAGGGGTAAACTTCAGGAGTTGTATTGAAGATGTAGACACTCAGAGAACCAGTGTTTCGATTCCACAAACAAGACACCACCCCGAGGAAGGTTCTTTTTGTGGAATTAACAATGTTCCCTATACGCTTAAGCTTGCTTAAGGAAACCTATCATTGCTTCATTTTTGCATAGCCAGTATAATCAACCAACACGGAAGAAACCCATTAAGGTCGAAACGGCTGTCTGTGGGTGGGTTTACTGGCAATGCATCTTAACCCTGGCTGTGCTCAAAGCTGTGACCATGCAGCAAGCTTAAGCCTATAGGGAACCATGTTAATGGTTTTGAGGCAAAAGGTGGCACTGTGTGCTCATTTGCATGTCTTTTCCCAGAATCCCTTGCTGCAGTGGAAGTGCTGTGTGCTGGGTGATAATGGTGAAAGGCGGGGTTGCAGACCTGTCTAAGACATGCAAATGAGCATACAGTAATATTTCCATTATACATACATATATATATATATATATATATATATATATATATATATATATATATAAACAGAAATTACCAACGCACAAATTATATATAGATCTAAAAAGTGAATGCATATGACCATTTATTGTATGAATAATAGAATAATATACACTAAGTGGTGATATATGAAGGGAGTATTATTTGATGGGGGAATAGGCTGCTCATCAAGGAATAACCAATTCCTAAAACACATCTAGAACAAAAGAATGATGAGCGCACACTCCTAGATGTACAATTAATAAGTAAATGTTTAATAAAATCAGACAGCCGATAACCGCAATTGATATAGACATATAAAACAGAGATGAAACAATAACAATGGATGTCAGTGGATGCTGTAATCTTAAATAGGAGAGGTTTGTGGGAATCTTGAGGGTTAATGATATCAAGAAATAAGTGCTGATATTGGGAGATTGAGTCCTTTATAAGCACCTGGAGGATGTGATGAATAAATGCTGGTATAATAATTCCTGCAATGTCCTGCAATATTGACAAACAGTTCCAATATATAGAATGTGAATGACTTAGCCCTTAACATTGCAGCCTCTCACTTTGCTGATTCGGGATCAACTCTGTGAGTGCGCCCGTCAGCGGGGAGCCCCGTATGAAGGAGCAATATAGTTGGAACAACTGGATCTGTTTGTGGCAGTTAGTGCAAACTCAGAGTACCTGATCTGCTGAAAACAGAGATGGTAATGGTGTCCGGAATTGCAGGCAGGTCCCGTGAGGCTCTGTGACTGATCAGCTGGGGCAGTACTGCGCCGATCGTAGCTGGCAGTGCTACACCTCCCCCCTAACCGAATAAAGTTGGTATTTTACGTCCGGCAGCACAAGTGGGTTCCGTAAACCTTCGTAGCCTGGATCAGCTGTGGCAGTGAACTCTGGTGCTTAACAAATGCAGACACACCTCCCTCAGAGGGGAAATTCAAAACTCCAAGCAGGCAGCTTCTCTGCACTCCCTCAAGGAAATTCTTAACAGCTGTGCAAGGGACTCCAAAGTGATGACGCAACCCTACGCGTTTCATCGGCTAGTACACAAACTTCACCAGGGGATCTATATCTTTGATATATATATATATATTGATAACAGGCACTCCAATTATGTATCCAGCCACTATATGCCTAGTGCACGAGTCAAACAGCAAATCATCAAAAGATAGATAAATACTCCACTAGACTCCAATGAAATAGACACAGCACGCAAGGTTGAATATTCAACATCTATGAGAGTGAGAAAGAGTGTCTGTGTGAGAGAGTGTGTTTGTGTGTGTGAGAGAGAGTGTGCGTCTGTGTGAGTGTGTGTGCACCTGTGTGAGAGAGTGTTTCTGTGAGTGTGTATCTGTGATGTAGATGTAGAGCAGTCAACAGGTAGTGAGGAGCAGGTGGTAGCCGAAACACAAAACACTGGTTCCTAAAAATTCTCTCTGGCGCCTAAGTATTTTATATTTTTGTCCAACATAGCACTCGCCCTACTATAGTTGATAAAAGATCAGGTGCCGTCCAGACCACTGGCTGCTTTACTCCCCAGCAATATACAGGAATCCAAAAAAGTCACGATATCCACCGGTGACTGACAGACTGACTGGGTGGGGGTGGGGGGTGATTGACTGACTGACTGACTGGGTGGGTGACTGACCTACTGGGTGGGTGACTGACCTACTGGGTGGGTAACTGACTGACTGGGTGGGTAACTGACTGACTGACTGACTGGGTGGGTAACTAACTGACTGACTGGGTGGGTAACTAACTGACTGACTGGGTGGGTAACTGACTGACTAGGTGGGTTACTAACTGACTGACTGGGTGGGTGTGTAACTGACTAGGTGGGTGACTGACTGACTGACTGACTGGGTGGGTAACTAACTGACTGACTGGATGGGTAACTGATTGACTGGGTGGGTTACTAACTGACTGACTGGGTGGGTAACTGACTGACTAGGTGGGTTACTAACTGACTGACTGGGTGGGTGTGTAACTGACTAGGTGGGTGACTGACTGACTGACTGGGTGGGTAACTAACTGACTGACTGGATGGGTAACTGATTGACTGGGTGGGTTACTAACTGACTGACTGGGTGGGTGTGAAACTGACTAGGTGGGTGACTGACTGACTTTGACTGACTGGGTGGTTGACTGACCTACTAGGTGGGTGACTGGCCTACTTAGTGGGTGACTGGGTTGGGTGACCCTGACTGACACTTGGGTGGGTGACTATGACTGACTGGGTGGGTAGGTTACTGACTGGAGACAAGGGGGGGCATGGGAGACAAGGGGGCATGCAAGACATGGAGGGCCATCCAACACAAGGGGGGCCATCCAAGGGGGGAGGCATGGGAGACAAGGGGAGAGGTAAGAAAGGGCATGGTAGAGTACTTACTTGCTGCTCCAGCTCATATAGAGCCTGGCTGCGAACCCCAAAAAAAAGGTCTTGTCAGTGCACCAACTCGCGTCAGGCCAATCAGGTAGAGGGATTTTTTTCCCCCTGCACGAGCAGGGGGATTGTAAGAGAATCACCAGCGGGCAAAATCCAGTTGTCATGGCTCGAACACTGTATATAACCCCACCCCGCAATACATAATAAAAATAGCCCGCCCCCGCCAATACATTTTTTTTTAAAACACCGCCCCAATACATTTAAAAAAGACCCCCACCGCCTCAATACATTTTAAAAGAACCCCCACCACCCCAATACATTTTAAAAGGACCCCCACCACCCCAATAGATTTTAAAAAGACCCCCACCGCCCCAAAACCTTATAAAAAGACCCCACCACCCCTTTACATTATAAAAGGACCCTACTGCCCCAATACATTTAAAAAAGACCCCACCCCCATACATATCTCCCCCAGCACCCCTCATCATCATCATCCTCATATCTCCCCCAGCACCCATCATCATATGTCTCACCCAGCACACCTCATCATCATCATATATCTCCCCCAGCATCCCTCATCACCTTCATTATATCTCCCCCAGCACCCCTCATCATCATCATCATTTACCCCCTGCATCTCACATCACCCCCCCTGAATCTCACATCACCCCCCCTGCATCTCACATCACTCCCACTGTATCTCACATCACCCCCCTGCATCTCACATTCTCACATCACCCCCATACATATCACATCACTCTCCCCTCTTGCATCTCACATCACCCTCCCCCCTGTATCTCACATCACCCTCCGCCACCCTGGATCTCACATCTCCCCCCCCCCATATGCCTACCTCAAGCGGGAAGAAAGGCTGGTATCCTGCGGTTGCCGGCGAAGGAGGCCGTGGCAGGCAGGGGTCGGCGGCAAGCTAACAGCAGAGCATGCAGGACTGCATGCATACGCTCGCTCTAGTTAGCAGCAGGCACCGGAAGTGCTGCACTGCTAGAGCATGCTCCTACCCTCCTGCAAACCTGAGAGCGGGCTCTGGGGGGGAAGGGGGGCTGAGGGGGAGAGCCAGGCAAGCCGTCTCGGACCACACAGTGAGTGCGGGCGGCCCGTAGGTGGAACCCTGGTTGGGAATCACTGGTCTATACACTCAGTTCAATAAAAACTGTATATGTGCCAGGGTCTGCCCCAGATGCCACATGTAAGAGACCTGTTAAACAATTGTCTGACATAATGGTAAGTCTGAAGTTTTTTGTTTCGTCAAACTTTGAAGAAATGTTTGGAAATACGAAAATAATGTGTGTCCGGTCTCCGGTGATTCCTCCGTAACAACAAGCTGCTGCACATGGGGTAACATAGGTGAAGACTGCTTTATTTCTTTGACCCCTAGAGATATCTCACTTAAGGCCCATATTTACTCAGCGGTGTAAGTTACAAGACACCATATGGCATTGCAAGGCACCTTAGGTGTGTTACAGTGGTGTAAAGTGTCTTATAATACAGCACCATTTTAGTACATTTGGTCCTACTCAGGGGCGGAGCTATAGCACGGGCAGCCAGGGCAAAGCCTGGGGGCCCGTTGTCACGGTAGCTTATGACAAGATATAACGAACACCAAATATCTGGGTTGAACTGAACGAGGCTTAGATATAATAAAATATATTTATTCCTTTAAAAGGTGAACACAGCAATATAGTACAATTAACAGACAAGAAGGTAACACTTACTTAGGGTTGGGGGATGGAGCAGTATCAGCTAGCAATTCTCCAACAATCTGGTGACATTCCAGGTGGAATCAGAAGCACAACTAAAAACTGTAGGGTTGACACAGTTTATATACCTGTGTAACCCTATTCTTAACATTGAATACAGACTATTGGTGAACAATTATCTGTATCCAATCCCTAACGTGGAGACACAGATTAACCCATGCCCCCCAGCTAATTAGCCCATGTGTACTGGGACTCTATGGGTAGCCCCATAATTAAATCAGGGGCAACGACCAGTCTACCAAATGAAGTATCTGCATTGTTTGTAGGTGTAGACATAACACTTACAAACCACTCCAGTTTGATGATTCTCCACCCTCAGGTAACAATTAGAGTGGCAAAGTCTGTTGATTAGTACTTGGTCTGTTGATTAGTACTTAGTGTAAACAATCAGGCAGTTAACTTTTGATCACAGTGCTTAGGCTCAATCAGCCGGCTGCCCTTCATGACCTATTAGCATAGCAGATGGAGTCTGCATTTTCAGGGCAGATCCAAAATACCATACATATACACTTAAATATCTACACATATTATTAAGTTCCATTCTGGTGGGCTCAGTGGGTCGAAATTTGCCAGTTATAAATGCCTACAGTGACTCCACATGTTGGCCAAATATCAACTCTCTGCGACCTCCAGAACTGGAGATACAGAAATGTACTTTAAAACATCTTTAAAATACAGGATTATAATGAAACATGGGAACAGGGGAACATACATTTTCATGACATGACAAGGTGTAAACCACCTTCCTGGACCGCAGTCCAGTTAACCCCTTGACTCCCTGGTGAGGTCAGGGGATGGCCATATGGGGTGCAACCCCTTTAACACCGGGCCAACCCCCTCTCCCTCTACACCCGTACACTTGCCCCCCCCCCCTCTGTAGGCGGCCCATCTGTTTCTCTTCATATAGAGACAGGCTTGGGTGGGTAGGAGGAGAGCAGTGGATGTCGGCTGCAGTGCAGAGCTGATCACAGAACAGCTGCAGCCCAGAGGAGGGAGGAGGAGAACAGGGCTGCTTAACCACTTCCGGGTTTGCTGCTCCTCTTTATATCTCCCAGTTTTGTGTGTCTTTTGATGTGTGTGTTTGTGTGTCTGTGTGTCTGTGTGTGGGTGTGTGTTTGTTTGTTTGTTTGTTTATAAGTGTGTGTTGGTAAGTGTGTGTATTTGTAATGCATATGTGTGTTTCATGCATTATGTGCATATATATATGTTGTATATTTAGTGTTTTTTATATATATTGAACATAAATGTGTATTTGTATATGGTTTGTGTGTGTGTGTGTGTGTGTGTGTGTGTGCGTGCGTGTGTGTGTTACACTAATGTTGCATGTTTGGTATGCATGTATATGGTGTAGTGTGTGTATTTATGGGAGGAGAGGGAGGAGAGGATGGGGGAAAGGGAGGGGAGAGGGTGGGGGGGGGGGAGACTGAGGATGGGGGGAGGGAGAGTGAGGATGGGGGGAGGGAGAGAGGATGGGGGGAGGGAGAGAGGATGGGGGGAGGGAGAGAGGATGGGGGGAGGGAGAGAGGATGGGGGGGAGGGAGAGAGGATGGGGGGGAGGGAGAGAGGATGGGGGGGAGGGAGAGAGGATGGGGGGGAGGGAGAGAGGATGGGGGGGAGGGAGGGAGGATGGGGGGGAGGGAGGGAGGATGGGGGGGAGGGAGGGAGGATGGGGGGGGAGGGAGGGAGGATGGGGGGGGAGGGAGAGAGGATGGGGGTGAGGGAGAGAGGATGGGGGGGAGGGAGAGAGGATGGGGGAGAGGGAGAGAGGATGGGGGGAGGGAGAGAGGATGGGGGGGAGGGAGAGAGGATGGGGAGGGGGGAGAGAGGATGGGGGAGGGAGGGAGAGAGGATGGGGGGAGGGAGAGAGGATGGGGGGAGGGAGAGAGGATGGGGGGAGGGAGAGAGAATGGGGGGAGGGAGAGAGGATGGGGGGAGGGAGAGAGGATGGGGGGAGGGAGAGAGGATGGGGGGAGGGAGAGAGGATGGTGGGAGGGAGAGAGGATGGTGGGAGGGAGAGAGGATGGTGGGAGGGAGAGAGGATGGGGGGGAGGGAGAGAGGATGGGGGGGAGGGAGAGAGGATGGGGGGGAGGGAGAGAGGATGGGGGGAGGGAGAGAGGATGGGGGGGAGGGAGAGAGGATGGGGGGGAGGGAGAGAGGATGGGGGGGAGGGAGAGAGGTTGGGGGGGAGGGAGAGAGGATGGGGGGAGGGAGAGAGGATGGGGGGGAGAGAGAGAGGATGGGGGGGAGGGAGAGAGGATGGGGGGGAGGGAGAGAGGATGGGGGGAGGGAGAGAGGATGGGGGGGGGAGGGAGAGAGGATGGGGGGGGAGGGAGAGAGGATGGGGGGAGGGAGAGAGGATGGGGGGGAGGGAGAGAGGATGGGGGGGAGGGAGAGAGGATGGGGGGGAGGGAGAGAGGATGGGGGGGAGGGAGAGAGGATGGGGGGGAGGGAGAGAGGTTGGGGGGGAGGGAGAGAGGATGGGGGGGAGGGAGAGAGGATGGGGGGGAGGGAGAGAGGATGGGGGGAGGGAGAGAGGATGGGGGGGAGGGAGAGAGGATGGGGGGGGAGGGAGAGAGGATGGGGGGGAGGGAGAGAGGATGGGGGGGAGGGTGAGAGGATGGGGGGGAGGGTGAGAGGATGGGGGGGAGGGTGAGAGGATGGGGGGGAGGGTGAGAGGATGGGGTGGAGGGAGGGAGGATGGGGGGGGAGGGAGAGAGGATGTTTTATGCTCATGTCTTCACTGTTTACCTAATAAAGACCTGTTATATTCTTAACCCTGGTTTGCACACATTCTTTTTGCCTTCTGGGAAACGGGGAGAGGAGACACTCACACACCACACCTATTGGGGGATATTTGGCTGAGACGACCAGACACCATCCATACAGGACACCACCCTCTGAGGGCAAGAACTCACATTAGGCCGTGTGAGTTTTATGTGTATTGAGACTCCACCATATGAGTCTGCATTAACCCACTTCAGTCTGCGTTGAGGGAGAAATACCACACAAGCCCGTGTGAGTCACTGAATCCATATATTTATGTATTCTTTGATTAGATAGTGGAAAATCACCATCAACCCTTCCAGCGTACCCTCCTTCCACACCCATCCCACCCCCCCATCCCCCACGCATTGGTCCTACGGGTCAGTTTTATGGCTAAAAAGGTCCATTGCGTTCCTTAATACATAGCCCTACTACAGGGGTTGGGGCAACTCCAGTCCCCAAAGTCCACCAACAGTCCAGGTCAGTTTTTTAGGATATCCCTGCTTCAGCACTGGTGGTGCAGTCTTTGATTGAACCACCTGTGCTGAAGCAGGGATACCCTGAAAACCTGACCTGCTGGTGGACATTGAGGAGTTGCCCACCCCTGGCATATTATGTGTTCTTCTTCAACCTTGTATGCCGCAGTGTAACTTTTTCTTCCACTCTTTACTTTCCACACAGATTCCAGGCATGCATCTACTTTGCATCCGTCTTCCAAGCTATTTCTTGTGGCATCCACTACTTGGCCTCCGTGTTCATTGCTGTCACTCCAAAATACATATGCAACGTTCCCGGAAATGTAAGCGCGGTTCTGCTCCTGAATTCCTCCACTGCAGGGATGCAGGAGGCCTGGGAAATGTGGACGTCAGCCCAAGATCATCTTGTTGTTCAACAGGACAATGGAGATATTTGGGAGATCAATCGATGCAGCCGGTTCAAGCGGGAAGGCCCATTTGATCTAACTTATGCATACGAAGGAAATAAGACGTTATTTTCTTGCTCTGATGGGTACCTGTATGATCACACTCACCTGGAAAGCAGCATAGTTACAGAGTGGGACTTGGTCTGTGACCGAGAATGGCTTGCTAAACTTGCCCAGCCCACCTTCATGTTCGGAGTACTTATTGGTGCAGTGATTTTTGGCGATATTGCAGACAGGTACAGTATTAACTAAACTAATTCAGCTCACAGTGCCATGGGCCTGTGATGTAGCGTTATGTGAGGGAATAAAATGAATAATCATTTTAAAATAGCAGGAAACAAAACTCTTCCCTTCAGCATGTAGTTGGATGTTTAGAAAAAACATATTTTGACTTTCTTTAAATGAAAGCAGTTTTTGTTCCATAACATTAGAGGGTTTTTTTTTACCTTGCCATTAGTGATTCTGAACCCGGTTCTGTCAGAATTAGGGCCACATAATGTAGTGGCTTTGGATTTCCAGCTTTTCACTTTATAAAGTGTATTACAGACTCCTCTGGAATATCTGTAGTGCTGGATGATATAAAGATTCACTTTCCTTAGTGATCTGGAGGAAGATGGTCAACCTAATAAGAAGTATATTTTCTTTTGGGCACAACATTTATACCCAAACGTGCCCTAAAAGACAGTTGCCATCATCATCATCATCATCATCATCATCATCATCATCATCATCATCATCATCATCATCATCATCATCATCATCATCATCATCATCATCATCATCACTACAGTGGTAGAAAACAAACGGCTCATTAGGTACAAAGAACATAGTGAGGAAACACTCCACCTTTTTTGCTCAAATCATCAGTTATATACAGTAGACTACACTTTTTAGTAAACGAGGATGTGATCACACTACTGCTTTGCAGCGTGTTAGCATTTAAAATCCTCTCCAGAGATACTCTATGATTGATTTGCTATGCGATCATAATCGTGGATTGTTATTATATACACATATAACTGCCGTAGGCATTAGGTTCTCCTCAACCCGTATCTGGTAGGTCGGTGTCCCAATAAAAGTAATATAAGTTTGCAGGGTTCATATGCAAGGTATAAATATGGTCATTTGGGTTTTTGAAGAGAAATCTACAATCTTAGTCATTACCAAAAAAAAATCCTTCCCTGTTTACTGTTTTTCACAGCATGGTATACCAGACAGTTATTTCTAGCGATTATCAGTATTACTATACTTACGACTTACAAGTTACATGGAGATATATTAAGGGAATCCTTGATGGAGAAGGATTTAGGAGTGCTTGTAGACAGCAGGCTTAGCAATAGTGCCCAAAGTAATACGCTAGCTGCAAAGGCAGACAAGATCTTATCTTGCATTAAACGGGCAATGGATGGAAGGGAAGTAAACATAATTATGCCCCCTTATAAAGCATTGGTAAAACCACAGCTTGAATATGGTGTACAATTTTGGGCACCACTCCTTAGAAAATTCATTATGGAACTTGAGAGAGTGCAGAGAGGAGCCACCAAATTAATAAAGGGGATGTACATTAGAGAAGAGGCGTCTAAGAGGGGATATGATAACTATATACAAATATATCCTGGGACGGTACAAGGAGCTTTCAAAAGAACTATTCATCCCACGGGCAGTACAAATGACTCGGGGGCATCCCTTAAGGTTGGAGGAAAGGAGATTTCACCAGCAACAAAGGAAAGGGTTCTTTACAGTAAGGGCAGTTAAAATGTGGAATTCATTACCCATGGAGACTGTGATGGCGGATACAATAGATTTGTTCCAAAAAAGGTTGGACATCTTTTTAGAAAGGGAAGGTATACAAGGATATACCAAATAAGTAAATATGGGAAGGATGTTGATCCAGGGAATAATCTGATTGCCAATTCATGGAGTCAGGAAGGAATTTATTTTTCCCCTTATGAGATATCATTGGATGATATTTTTGTTTGCCTTCCTTTGGATCAATATACTGTAAGTACGGATATAGGATAAAGTATCTGTTGTCTAAATTTAGCATAGGTTGAACTTGATAGACGCATGTCTTTTTTCAACCTCATCTACTATGTACTATGTACTATGTATTATAATCAATGTGCTAGCAAAAGTGACAGATTTATGTTATGCCACATTAACTGGAATATTAACATTCCTTTTAATATATTGTGTTTTGTTTATCAGAATGTCCTATAGTATATGGAAGAACTCATTTAGAAGTGAGCCTTCCAACAGCAACATTCTGTATTCTTATTAATATAACAACTTTAGTTTATATTGAAGAATAATTAGAGTACAACAGAAAAACACACATTTAGCAAGCGTAGTTACTCTTAACACTATGCTTTGCGTTAATGCTTATGCATTATTTTCCACAAGTATAAACGTAGTGCGTTGGAAAAGAATGGTAACACTTGTTAACTCCTTAACGCATTACTGAGCGTAATCATGCGTGTTACTGTACATCTAGTTACTGTGTTACTTCTCAAGCACATAATGTAACAGACAATATAGTACTGAAGCGAGGCCAATAATCTGTAGCTGGCATTGCTCCAAAAACATATGGTGTCATTTTGATTCTGTGTCACTTTGCATGAATGTAGCAAGGTGTTTTGTTTGAAGTTTGCTTCAATTGCACGATACGTGTCTGTTGGGGAGTAGTTATAGGAGAAGTTAGGAGTGCAGTGCTTTTCAACCAGGGTGCGAGGAGAACACTGTTGGGCCACAACCCTCTGCCTAGAGTGCCGTGGCCCCAAGGGAAAAACGTTGCTGGCTGCTCAGCGGTCATGTCCCAGGCAGGCTGTTCAGCGGTCACATCCCAGGCAGGCTGCTCAGCAGTCACGTCCCGGGCTGGCTGCTCAGCGGTCACGTCCCAGGCAGGCTGCTCAGCAGTCACGTCCCGGGCTGGCTGCTCAGCGGTCACATCCCAGGCAGGCTGCTCAGCGGTCACGTCCCGGGCTGGCTGCTCAGCGGTCACATCCCAGGCAGGCTGCTCAGCAGTCACGTCCCGGGCTGGCTGCTCAGCGGTCACATCCCAGGCAGGCTGCTCAGCAGTCACGTCCCGGGCTGGCTGCTCAGCGGTCACGTCCCAGGCAGGCTGCTCAGCAGTCACATCCCAGGCAGGCTGCTCAGCGGTCACATCCCAGGCTGGCTGCTCAGCGGTCACGTCCCGGGCAGGCTGTTCAGCGGTCACATCCCAGGCAGGCTGCTCAGCAGTCACGTCCCGGGCTGGCTGCTCAGCGGTCACGTCCCAGGCAGGCTGCTCAGCAGTCACGTCCCGGGCTGGCTGCTCAGCGGTCACATCCCAGGCAGGCTGCTCAGCGGTCACGTCCCGGGCTGGCTGCTCAGCGGTCACATCCCAGGCAGGCTGCTCAGCAGTCACGTCCCGGGCTGGCTGCTCAGCGGTCACGTCCCAGGCAGGCTGCTCAGCGGTCACGTCCCGGGCTGGCTGCTCAGCGGTCACATCCCAGGCTGGCTGCTCAGCGGTCACATCCCAGGCAGGCTGCTCAGCGGTCACATCCCAGGCAGGCTGCTCAGCGGTCACGTCCCGGGCTGGCTGCTCAGCGGTCACATCCCAGGCAGGCTGCTCAGCGGTCACATCCCAGGCAGGCTGCTCAGCGGTCACATCCCAGGCTGGCTGCTCAGCGGTCACATCCCAGGCTGGCTGCTCAGCGGTCACATCCCGGGCTGGCTGCTCAGCGGTCACATCCCAGGCAGGCTGCTCAGCGGTCACATCCCGGGCTGGCTGCTCAGCTGTCACGTCCCGGGCAGGCTGCTCAGCGGTCACATCCCAGGCTGGCTGCTCAGCGGTCACATCCCAGGCTGGCTGCTCAGCGGTCACATCCCGGGCTGGCTGCTCAGCGGTCACATCCCAGGCAGGCTGCTCAGCGGTCACATCCCGGGCTGGCTGCTCAGCTGTCACGTCCCGGGCAGGCTGCTCAGCGGTCACATCCCAGGCTGGCTGCTCAGCGGTCACATCCCGGGCAGGCTGCTCAGCGGTCACATCCCAGGCAGGCTGCTCAGCGGTCACATCCCGGGCTGGCTGCTCAGCAGTCACGTCCCGGGCAGGCTGCTCAGCGGTCACGTCCCGGGCAGGCTGCTCAGCGGTCACGTCCCGGGCTGGCTGCTCAGCTGTCACATCCCAGGCTGGCTGCTCAGCGGTCACATCCCAGGCAGGCTGCTCAGCGGTCACGTCCCGGGCTGGCTGCTCAGCGGTCACATCCCAGGCAGGCTGCTCAGCGGTCACATCCCGGGCTGGCTGCTCAGCGGTCACGTCCCGGACAGGCTGCTCAGCGGTCACATCCCAGGCTGGCTGCTCAGCGGTCACATCCCAGGCAGGCTGCTCAGCGGTCACATCCCGGGCTGGCTGCTCAGCGGTCACATCCCAGGCTGGCTGCTCAGCGGTCACATCCCGGGCTGGCTGCTCAGCGGTCACGTCCCAGGCTGGCTGCTCAGCAGTCACATCCCGGGCTGGCTGCTCAGCGGTCACGTCCCGGGCAGGCTGCTCAGCAGTCACATCCTGGGCTGGCTGCTCAGCGGTCACGTCCCAGGCTGGCTGCTCAGCAGTCACATCCCGGGCTGGCTGCTCAGCGGTCACATCCCAGGCTGGCTGCTCAGCGGTCACATCCCGGGCTGGCTGCTCAGCAGTCACATCCCAGGCTGGCTGCTCAGCGGTCACATCCCGGGCAGGCTGCTCAGCAGTCACATCCCAGGCAGGCTGCTCAGCGGTCACATCCCGGGCTGGCTGCTCAGCGGTCACATCCCAGGCAGGCTGCTCAGCGGTCACATCCCGGGCAGGCTGCTCAGCGGTCACATACCAGGCTGGCTGCTCAGCGGTCACGTCCCGGGCTGGCTGCTCAGCGGTCACATCCCGGGCAGGCTGCTCAGCAGTCACATCCCGGGCTGGCTGCTCAGCAGTCACATCCCAGGCTGGCTGCTCAGCGGTCACATACCAGGCAGGCTGCTCAGCGGTCACGTCCCGGGCTGGCTGCTCAGCGGTCACATCCCAGGCTGGCTGCTCAGCGGTCACATCCCGGGCTGGCTGCTCAGCAGTCACATCCCAGGCAGGCTGCTCAGCGGTCACATCCCGGGCTGGCTGCTCAGCAGTCACATCCCAGGCAGGCTGCTCAGCAGTCAAATCCCAGGCAGGCTGCTCAGCGGTCACATACCAGGCAGGCTGCTCAGCGGTCACATCCCGGGCTGGCTGCTCAGCGGTCACGTCCCGGGCTGGCTGCTCAGCGGTCACATCCCAGGCAGGCTGCTCAGCGGTCACATCCCAGGCTGGCTGCTCAGCGGTCACGTCCCGGGCTGGCTGCTCAGCGGTCACATCCCAGGCTGGCTGCTCAGCGGTCACGTCCCGGGCTGGCTGCTCAGCGGTCACGTCCCAGGCAGGCTGCTCAGCGGTCACATCCCAGGCAGGCTGCTCAGCGGTCACGTCCCAGGCAGGCTGCTCAGCGGTCACATCCCAGGCAGGCTGCTCAGCGGTCACGTCCCAGGCTGGCTGCTCAGCGGTCACATCCCAGGCAGGCTGCTCAGCGGTCACGTCCCAGGCTGGCTGCTCAGCAGTCACGTCCCAGGCTGGCTGCTCAGCGGTCACATCCCAGGCTGGCTGCTCAGCGGTCACATCCCAGGCTGGCTGCTCAGCGGTCACATCCCAGGCTGGCTGCTCAGCGGTCACGTCCCGGGCTGGCTGCTCAGCGGTCACATCCCAGGCAGGCTGCTCAGCGGTCACATCCCAGGCAGGCTGCTCAGCGGTCACATCCCAGGCAGGCTGCTCAGCGGTCACATCCCAGGCTGGCTGCTCAGCAGTCACGTCCCGGGCAGGCTGCTCAGCGGTCACATCCCAGGCTGGCTGCTCAGCGGTCACGTCCCGGGCTGGCTGCTCAGCGGTCACATCCCAGGCTGGCTGCTCAGCGGTCACGTCCCGGGCTGGCTGCTCAGCGGTCACATCCCGGGCTGGCTGCTCAGCGGTCACGTCCCAGGCTGGCTGCTCAGCGGTCACGTCCCGGGCTGGCTGCTCAGCGGTCACGTCCCGGGCTGGCTGCTCAGCGGTCACGTCCCAGGCTGGCTGCTCAGCGGTCACGTCCCGGGCTGGCTGCTCAGCGGTCACATCCCAGGCTGGCTGCTCAGCGGTCACGTCCCGGGCAGGCTGCTCAGCGGTCACATCCCAGGCTGGCTGCTCAGCGGTCACGTCCCGGGCAGGCTGCTCAGCGGTCACGTCCCGGGCTGGCTGCTCAGCGGTCACGTCCCGGGCAGGCTGCTCAGCGGTCACATACCAGGCAGGCTGCTCAGCGGTCACGTCCCAGGCTGGCTGCTCAGCGGTCACATCCCAGGCTGGCTGCTCAGCGGTCACGTCCCGGGCTGGCTGCTCAGCGGTCACATCCCAGGCAGGCTGCTCAGCGGTCACATCCCAGGCTGGCTGCTCAGCGGTCACGTCCCGTGCTGGCTGCTCAGCGGTCACGTCCCGGGCTGGCTGCTCAGCGGTCACGTCCCGGGCAGGCTGCTCAGCGGTCACATACCAGGCAGGCTGCTCAGCGGTCACGTCCCGGGCAGGCTGCTCAGCGGTCACATACCAGGCTGGCTGCTCAGCGGTCACGTCCCAGGCTGGCTGCTCAGCGGTCACATCCCAGGCAGGCCGCTCAGCGGTCACGTCCCGGGCTGGCTGCTCAGCGGTCACATCCCAGGCTGGCTGCTCAGCGGTCACGTCCCGGGCTGGCTGCTCAGCTGTCACGTCCCGGGCTGGCTGCTCAGCGGTCACATCCCGGGCAGGCTGCTCAGCGGTCACGTCCCGGGCAGGCTGCTCAGCGGTCACATACCAGGCAGGCTGCTCAGCGGTCACGTCCCGGGCAGGCTGCTCAGCGGTCACGTCCCGGGCTGGCTGCTCAGCGGTCACGTCCCGGGCAGGCTGCTCAGCGGTCACATACCAGGCAGGCTGCTCAGCGGTCACGTCCCGGGCTGGCTGCTCAGCGGTCACATCCCAGGCAGGCTGCTCAGCGGTCACATACCAGGCAGGCTGCTCAGCGGTCACGTCCCAGGCTGGCTGCTCAGCGGTCACATCCCAGGCAGGCTGCTCAGCGGTCACATACCAGGCAGGCTGCTCAGCGGTCACGTCCCGGGCTGGCTGCTCAGCGGTCACGTCCCGGGCTGGCTGCTCAGCGGTCACGTCCCAGGCTGGCTGCTCAGCGGTCACATCCCAGGCTGGCTGCTCAGCGGTCACGTCCCAGGCTGGCTGCTCAGCGGTCACATCCCAGGCAGGCTGCTCAGCGGTCACATACCAGGCAGGCTGCTCAGCGGTCACGTCCCGGGCTGGCTGCTCAGCGGTCACGTCCCAGGCAGGCTGCTCAGCGGTCACGTCCCGGGCTGGCTGCTCAGCGGTCACATCCCGGGCTGGCTGCTCAGCGGTCACGTCCCGGACAGGCTGCTCAGCGGTCACATCCCAGGCTGGCTGCTCAGCGGTCACGTCCCGGACAGGCTGCTCAGCGGTCACATCCCAGGCAGGCTGCTCAGCGGTCACATACCAGGCTGGCTGCTCAGCGGTCACATCCCAGGCTGGCTGCTCAGCGGTCACGTCCCGGGCTGGCTGCTCAGCGGTCACATCCCGGGCTGGCTGCTCAGCAGTCACATCCCAGGCAGGCTGCTCAGCGGTCACATCCCAGGCAGGCTGCTCAGCAGTCACATCCCAGGCTGGCTGCTCAGCGGTCACATCCCGGGCTGGCTGCTCAGCGGTCACATCCCGGGCTGGCTGCTCAGCAGTCACATCCCAGGCAGGCTGCTCAGCGGTCACATCCCGGGCTGGCTGCTCAGCGGTCACATCCCGGGCTGGCTGCTCAGCAGTCACATCCCAGGCAGGCTGCTCAGCGGTCACATCCCAGGCAGGCTGCTCAGCGGTCACATCCCAGGCAGGCTGCTCAGCAGTCACATCCCAGGCTGGCTGCTCAGCGGTCACATCCCGGGCTGGCTGCTCAGCGGTCACATCCCGGGCTGGCTGCTCAGCAGTCACATCCCAGGCAGGCTGCTCAGCGGTCACATCCCGGGCTGGCTGCTCAGCGGTCACGTCCCGGGCTGGCTGCTCAGCAGTCACATCCCGGGCTGGCTGCTCAGCGGTCACATCCCGGGCAGGCTGCTCAGCAGTCACATCCCGGGCAGGCTGCTCAGCAGTCACATCCCGGGCAGGCTGCTCAGCAGTCACATCCTGGGCAGGCTGCTCAGCGGTCACATCCCGGGCTGGCTGCTCAGCGGTCACGTCCCGGGCTGGCTGCTCAGCGGTCACGTCCCGGGCTGGCTGCTCAGCGGTCACATACCAGGCTGGCTGCTCAGCGGTCACATCCCGGGCAGGCTGCTCAGCAGTCACATCCCGGGCAGGCTGCTCAGCAGTCACATCCTGGGCAGGCTGCTCAGCGGTCACATCCCGGGCTGGCTGCTCAGCGGTCACGTCCCGGGCTGGCTGCTCAGCGGTCACATCCCGGGCAGGCTGCTCAGCAGTCACATCCTGGGCAGGCTGCTCAGCGGTCACGTCCCGGGCTGGCTGCTCAGCGGTCACGTCCCAGGCTGGCTGCTCAGCGGTCACATCCCAGGCTGGCTGCTCAGCGGTCACGTCCCAGGCTGGCTGCTCAGCGGTCACGTCCCGGGCTGGCTGCTCAGCGGTCACATCCCGGGCTGGCTGCTCAGCAGTCACATCCTGGGCAGGCTGCTCAGCAGTCACATCCCGGGCAGGCTGCTCAGCGGTCACATCCCGGGCTGGCTGCTCAGCGGTCACGTCCCGGGCTGGCTGCTCAGCGGTCACATACCAGGCTGGCTGCTCAGCGGTCACATCCCGGGCTGGCTGCTCAGCAGTCACATCCCGGGCAGGCTGCTCAGCGGTCACATCCCGGGCAGGCTGCTCAGCAGTCACATCCTGGGCTGGCTGCTCAGCAGTCACGTCCCGGACAGGCTGCTCAGCGGTCACGTCCCGGACAGGCTGCTCAGCGGTCACGTCCCGGGCTGGCTGCTCAGCGGTCACATACCAGGCAGGCTGCTCAGCGGTCACATCCCGGGCTGGCTGCTCAGCGGTCACGTCCCGGGCTGGCTGCTCAGCGGTCACATCCCAGGCTGGCTGCTCAGCAGTCACGTCCCGGGCTGGCTGCTCAGCGGTCACGTCCCAGGCTGGCTGCTCAGCGGTCACATCCCAGGCTGGCTGCTCAGCAGTCACGTCCCGGGCTGGCTGCTCAGCGGTCACGTCCCGGGCTGGCTGCTCAGCGGTCACGTCCCAGGCTGGCTGCTCAGCGGTCACATCCCGGGCTGGCTGCTCAGCGGTCACGTCCCGGGCAGGCTGCTCAGCGGTCACGTCCCGGGCTGGCTGCTCAGCGGTCACGTCCCGGGCTGGCTGCTCAGCGGTCACATCCCGGGCTGGCTGCTCAGTGGTCACATCCCGGGCTGGCTGCTCAGCAGTCACATCCTGGGCAGGCTGCTCAGCAGTCACATCCCAGGCAGGCTGCTCAGCGGTCACATCCCGGGCAGGCTGCTCAGCGGTCACATCCCAGGCTGGCTGCTCAGCAGTCACATCCTGGGCAGGCTGCTCAGCAGTCACATCCCGGGCAGGCTGCTCAGCGGTCACGTCCCGGGCAGGCTGCTCAGCGGTCACGTCCCGGGCTGGCTGCTCAGCGGTCACATCCCGGGCAGGCTGCTCAGCGGTCACGCCCTGGGCTGGCTGCTCAGCGGTCACGTCCCGGGCAGGCTGCTCAGCGGTCACATCCTGGGCAGGCTGGAGAAGTCCAGGCTATGATCCGCCCCTCCTCTCCCAGCCCGGCACATGGGAGAGAAGCCACTTCATCTGCAGACATCGCAGGATGCGCCCGCTGAGCCGCTGACATGTTTGAGGTGGATGGGAAAGTCAGAGGAAAAAGGGAAGGAGTGAGGGCTTTGTGTTGGGAGAGTGTGGAAGGCTGGTGCTTTCTGTGGGGTGGGGAAAGGTGTGTAATGTAAGAGAAGGGGATGAATGGGGTGTTTATGATTAGGAAAGAGAATGAGTGGGCTGAGTGCATACAGGGATACATGTGGAGTGTGTGGAGTGAAATGGTGATGTTTGAGGGTCTGAGGGAGTATGATGTGTGGGGGAGAATGTGAAGTATGTATGTATATCTTTATATAGCGCCATTAATGTACATAGCGTTTCACAGCAGAAATACACGTGATAATCATATAAATAAGAAATAATACAAGTAACACATAATGGGAAGACGCGCTTTCTGACATAAAAGTGACATGAATATTCTCTATTCCTGCGTTGCTACCTTTCCTCAGGTTTTGTCAGCATTCAGGTTTAGAAGTTTCCCCTGTGTCTTGAAAGCAGCTCTGCTGTTTCTTCTGGCAGGGCTCAAGACAAGTTGTGAGAGTCAAGGACAATCCCTGCTCTGTCTCCAAGTTCAGCTCAAGTGTGAGCTAAGGAGTCTCACTTCCTGTCTCAAAAGACAGGCTTTTCTAAGCCATCTAATCAGGCAGGTGGTGTTTGTTAATTGACTACCAGCAGTTAACCACCACACTGCTGGATTAGAGGCACATTACCTGAACAGGGATAACACCCCTGTTACAGTCACCTAGAGTGAGTGTGTAAAGAGAAAAGAGAAGAGGTCCCAGGATAGAGCCCTGGGGGGCCCTCACAGAGAGATCGATAGAGAAAGAGGAGGTGTTAGCAAAAGAGACACTGGGGTGCCCTCACAGAGAGATCGATGGAGGAGGAGGAAGTATTAGCAAAAGAGACACTGAAAGTACAATGGGATTGGTAAGAGGAGATCCAGGATACAGCATTGTTGTGAATACAAAGAGTACGGAGAATGTGAAGGAGAAGATATCAAATGCTACAGAGAGGTTGAGTAATATGAGCAGAGTGTAATGACCGTTGTCTTTGGCAGCATGGAGGTCATTAGTTATTTTAGTGAGGGCAGTTTCAGTGTAGTGAGCAATGTGGAAGCCAGATTTTAGAGGGTCTAGGAGAGAATAAGTGGTGAGAAAATGGAACATGCGAGAGAATACAAAACGTTCAAGGAGTTTAGAGGCAAAAGGCAGAAGGGAGATAGGACGATAGTTAGAAAGACAGGTAGGGTCAAGCTTGCTGTTTTTGAGTAATGGTATAACTGTTGCATGTTTGAAGGAGGAGGGAAAGGTACCAGAGTAGAGGGAGGAGTTAAAAATGTGTGTGAGCGTAGGGAGTGTATAAGAAGAGGGTGGGCGAGTGTTGTGTGTGCTTCTGAAAAGGAGGGTGAGTGCGTGTGCGTGTAAGCGATGAAGGGATAGGTGAGCTCTGAGTAGTAAGTGTGCCCCGAGATTTTATAAATCCTTCAAGGGTACTGTAACAGGGACATATCACTGTTTGAGAGAAACTGCCTCTAAATCCAGTAGTGTGCTGGTTAATTGAATTAATGAATTAATCAAATTAATGAATTAATTTGAATTCAAAAGTAATCTGGCAGAGGCTTTGCAAGACCTGAGCAAGGGTTACAAGGAATGGACATTTAGTGCTGAATTGGAGTCCATGGAAAAGATGGCGAGAGAAAGCTATTTGCGAAAAATGCTGTGTGACTGTCACCATACAGTCTGCCTACAAAGAGATGATCTCCCGATGCAGGGGAAATCTCATGACCACGCGGTCAGTAGAAAGACTGTACTTGAAAAAAGTCCTCCATGAGCGACTAAAGAGTGCTGAGCTCAAGCACCTTCTTGAGGAGACATTACTGACCTGGAGAAAGGACTCCAATCCCAGCGCGACTGAAGGCTCTCGTTCTCCATCCACTCTCATTCGAGCCCAGGGATATATCTAGTGAGAGGGGATGGATGGGCTTTGGCTGTGGTAAGCCCGAGCTTCCCACAAACAGGGGAGATATGTAACAGGGACATATCACTGTTTGAGAGAAAATACCTCTAAATCCAGCAGTATGCTGGTTAATTGCACACAGGCAATCAACCAGACTCCATCTGGCTGATTAGAACTCTTAGAAAAAGCCTGATGTGAGAAACAGGTGAGAGATTCCTTAGCTCACATTTGGGCTGACAGAAGGAGAGCAGAGAAGCCTGCACACAGACAATGTCTTGAACACAAAGGCTGAGATCAAAACACCCAGGCACCTATATTTCCTGGACACCTGACAACAGAGGAACCTGACAGAGACTGACATGGAGAGCCACCTGCTTACGTTACTTCCTGAGACTTTGGGGTGATAGGCTGGTAATGGGAATATCCCTCCAGTCCTGCAGATAGGGTATGGGAAAGTAAGTTAGCCTTTACAAAGGGATAGGGGTTTGTTGTTTTTGTATGTTTTGCCTGGATAAAGGAACAGGCTGAATAAAGCCAAAATATAATTGCACCTAAATCGGTCTCCATTATATGTACCTCTGCACACATCTCTTACAGATACCGCAGCTCAAAAAAGGTTGAGAACCACTGCAGTATTGAGTGCAATCTTATAATAACATGTATCAAAAGTTGTGACTATAAGTTTGCGTCAAATAAATCTGCCAAGTCTGGAGGGTCGTTAACCTCTTTACCAAATGTTACAAGCTTCATACAGATACCTCTGGTGCAAATTGATGCAGATGAAAATGTTTGCTTCGTGTTTCGGAGCAAATTGCTTAATCTTGATACTTACTCAACCCACCCCCCCCCCCCCCCCCCCCAAATCTCTGATACAGCACAGATGGATACAGAACATGCTTTAAAGAGTCAGTTTTATTTTTATTTTTTTAAATAACTGGCTTGTTGATTCAAATGTCCTCTGATTGCAGCCTCTATATCCAGAAAGTAAATGTATATTGTGAGCAAATCTGATGCAGCAGATCCTTGGTAAGAAGGAGCCTACGAATCAAAGACTGTACAATTGCAAAATACATAAAGATAAACAAAAACAACACTGTTGTTACTAATGTTGCTTTAGCGTTTCTTTTAGGTTACTGCAGCACTAAAAAGCAAATGGTTAAAAAATAAAGTACAGCGACATTAGTAACAACGGTGTTGTTTTTGTTTATCTTTATGTTTTACCATTGAGCCTTCAACAGTGTTCTTGGATACAAACCAGTGCAGTCATTTTTTCTGTATGTATTTAAATATTGTGACACTTCTCTTGATATAAATAGACCATGTAATGTTGTTCACAGTGTAAAGTATGTGTCTTGTAAACCTAGTTACTGAGGTCCAATTGAAAGAAAAAAAATTTACTTGCTAAATATGATGCTGTTTTGTAATATGGAGATAAAGGAATAGCATGTTCTTGCAATTACAGTATTTGTATCCATTTCCTACGTTTCAATAACTGTATAACCCTTGTCATTCTTCTCCCAACATTCAGAGTGGGGAGACGACCAATAATGTTATTCACAAGCACTGGTCAGTTTATATTCGGCATTGCAGTGGCATTCACCTTTGACTACTACAGCTTCGTGATCGTACGTTTTCTCCTGGCTATGGTGTGTGTTTATTCTTATACTATTTTATTGGGGGGGGGGGGGAGTTATACTCATTTTAAGAAATGCTTATTAAAAAAATATATACATTTTGACGTATTCGCAACACTTAAGCATCACGTCCATATTCAATATGCTATTGAAGAGGCGAAAGCGTCTTTCCAGAGTTCTATTCCTGCTCCATTCAAATGTATACGACTAAAATACAGAGCCTCAGTTGTAAATCTTCAACCTATATTCCTTTTGGCTTTGCAGTTGCTTCTCTGAGGAGCTCTCATTTCCATTCACAAGGCGAGTCAGAGCTTCTCTGACATGGAGAAGTGGTTTCACGTAAATAGTTTTCAGTGAGAGGCTTTTCCCTTTATACCACTGAAAGTCTTTGGTGGCACAATCTGAAAATTAACTTTGAGAGCAAACCAACATATTTCAAGATATTCCAACTGTCCCACATGGGAATAATTGCATTGTGCATAACAAAAGCAGGATCCGTTTTGAAGGTTTCTAACAAGAATACATGAATATAGTTTGTTGCAAACACACACATTATGATGTTTGGTTTTTAGAACATATTAATCCAACTTCTTCCCAAACGCCAACGTCTTCAACTAACAAGCAGCAATCCGAAACACAGCAGCCTTCTTATCCCGCTGTACCTTATGTCCCTTACCCTTCCTTACAGATTGTACGCTCTTTGAGGCAGGGCCCTGCTTACCTACAGTACTGTAGCAATATATGTTAATGTTTTTTATTTTATTGTTTTCATCCTCCAACCTTAGTGTGCTGCGCTACGTATGGCGCGTTATAAATAAATGATAATCATATTAATGACCAAAGAGAGTGAAAAAATGTTTTTCAATTAAGATGACCAAAGTGAGCTTTATTTGTTTTATGATAATGCCAACTGGATACAGTACATACAGTGTAAAAGATTATAAAAGTACATGGCAATCCTATAAATGCATTAACAGGTCTGGAACTGCTTGTTTGCTTGCTTTTCTAGTAGCCAAGTACTGTTAGAACAAATACAAAAGAAACAGCGCAAAAGACCTCATAGTGTAGTATGAATATAAAATTATATTATTATAACAGGTGAGTATTGCACGTACATCAGATTGAATAATTACTGGCAGTACATGTATATGGACATGTTACCAATCAGCCACGAGTGGAATGGGTTGTCTTCACGTGGGTAGAATCTCCTTCCCCTCTCCTCTGATGGATCAAGGCGGCCGTGGTGTGTGTTATTGACCCGGCATCCAACTGCAGCAGTCCGGTGGAATTCGTCTGCTTCACAGCTGTTGGTTCAGCGGGGCAGGCTCGCGGCATCCAATTCCAGCAGCCCGATGGGAATCCTCTACTGCACGGCTGTTGAAACAGCAAGATAGGCTTTTCCTCTGTGTCTCACGGCGTGTGTCGGCGTGTGACGTCTAATTCAGGCGCGCGTCTAGTGACGTCATCCGGTGGCGTCTGCACGAACTCAGCCGATCAGGGAGACAGCGGGCAGGAACGGGGATGAAGTGATGGGTGTATACAGGATACAAAAGCACAGTGAGTACCCATCACACACTGTTCCTGCCTGGACCTCCTTGGGACCTTTACTCTCCTTTTGGATTCCGGAAGACTGGGACAGTCACTCATAAACTACTAAGCGCTTCTCTGGACTACCCACTGTGCTTTTGTATCCTGTATACACCCATCACTTCATCCCCGTTCCTGCCCGCTGTCTCCCTGATCGGCTGAGTTCGTGCAGACGCCACCGGATGACGTCACTAGACGCGCGCCTGAATTAGACGTCACACGCCGACACACGCCGTGAGACACAGAGGAAAAGCCTATCTTGCTGTTTCAACAGCCGTGCAGTAGAGGATTCCCATTGGGCTGCTGGAATTGGATGCCGCGAGCCTGCCCCGCTGAACCAACAGCTGTGAAGCAGACGAATTCCACCGGACTGCTGCAGTTGGATGCCGGGTCAATAACACACACCACGGCCGCCTTGATCCATCAGAGGAGAGGGGAAGGAGATTCTACCCACGTGAAGACAACCCATTCCACTCGTGGCTGATTGGTAACATGTCCATATACATGTACTGCCAGTAATTATTCAATCTGATGTACGTGCAATACTCACCTGTTATAATAATATAATTTTATATTCATACTACACTATGAGGTCTTTTGCGCTGTTTCTTTTGTATTTGTTCTTCTAGTTGGTATGTGGAGCCATTCCACGAATACAGCTGCACACCTTCACCAAGTAACAGGTTTATATATTTAATTAATCACTTAATCACTGTAAGATAACACCACTTTGTTCACAATTATTAGAGCGCAGTTCACTTTCTGTTTGTTTTCATCAGCCAAGTACTGTATCTGAAAATAAACTATATTTTGTGAATGGTGTACTATGTAAAAAACCTAATGGGAATAAAATTGATGTGAAGAATATACGACTGTTAAAAAAAATATATGGTTTTATGTATAACTAAGTGATAGAAGAGTAAAACAATGATAGGCAAAAGTAGAAAACTAGACCTCCCTAGGATGGAATGTTACTGCTTCTGGAATCTGGAGCCACAGTCCTTATTCCATTTTCTTAGCACTATGGAGCCTTTGTACT
Source organism: Ascaphus truei (assembly GCF_040206685.1). NCBI lineage: Eukaryota > Metazoa > Chordata > Amphibia > Anura > Ascaphidae > Ascaphus > Ascaphus truei. Next base: position 289,297,009 of record NC_134486.1, on the reverse strand, counting down.
AACAGCATATATATTTTTTATTGTGTTAAATTGATAGTGCTCACACCTACAGCACAAACCTTAATACAATGTGCATGGTATGTATGAGGGATGTTATGTGACTTCTTACATATGTCGCATAGTTTGTTGTCTGAATTGACTTGACGCATTGTGACACATACTTGATTGGTACAATTTAAATTAGGACAGAATTATTTTTATATTATAGCCAGTATTAGTAGAAATCAATTATTCGTTTAATATAGTATATAATAGCTATGCTGTGAAAAGAAAATATTTTGTTATCATATATACTGCAACATCTGATGTGCATCAAAAAAAATTAAAGCCCTTCTAATTCTGTGCTGATTTTGCTCCACATTTGTAGCTGATAAGACAAAATTCCCAGAGCTCCATTAAGTCGGCGCTCAGAACGTTACATTACCTAAAAAGGTAACAGGCGTTATTTTCCCCAAGGTCCACGCATATCCACAAAGCTAATTATATACAAAAACTGCAGCCATTGTTTATCTAATTCACATAGGCTTAGAGTCACATTAAGTTAGCACAACATTGCGTTCGCTTCAAATAACATGGCATTATGTATGTACAGGATGAACCATCCTGTCCTCTACTTGGGAGCGTGATCAGAAGCCAGGAGCCCAGCTTAGTGATGTCTGATCCCATGTATATCTCACATCATTCCTCCAATCCCATATTAATATGTTACTGTGGAAATAATTGCAGTAGCAGTGGCTGTCTTTAAATTAGTGTAACTTTGAAGGTCATACATGTTTTTTTTTTAAAGCGACAATCCAAGCCATTTTTCCCCCCATCATTTGTTTAATACAGGATTGAAGCAGGGGGTCTCCAAAGCTGAACCCCATTAATTTCAGCTATGGGGACCCCCTGCTTCCGGAAGTACTTACCTCTGTAGTGGGTGCCGATAGCTACTCGAGGCTTCACATTAGGGCTGCTTTTCAATGCTCCCACACCCTGTGGGCCAATAGGAAGCCGTGATGTCATCAGGTGCAGCTTCCTATTGGCCAATGGGATGAGGAAGCTGAAAACTACAGAAAACTGCAGAGAGATACCGGCACCCCCTTCGGAGGTAAGTATCTCCGGAAGCAGGGGGTCCCCAGAGCTGGAATGAATCGGGTACAGCTCTGGAGACCCCCTGCTTCAAACCTGTATTAAAAATTTGAAAATGAAATGTAGAATTAACTAGTCCATTTTTTGAAGAAGCCGTTTGTTAAACAGATACTGTACATCAATGGGACATACTGATGCTCGTAGTTGTAATCCCTATTTGCATATTAGATATTTGATGTCTTAAAGGTAATATTGTTCATATAATTTCTTAATATTGAGATTGTGTCCTAGTTATCATAAGGCTGGTTCTTATAATCACTAATTGTGCCTAATTATTGGTTTTATATACACACACACACACACACACACACACACACACACACACACACACACACACACACACTTAAATTATGATGGGTAAAAAAAAGTGACAAAACCCCTCTACAGTAAAGCATATAGCAAATGGAAATATTACTGTTTGCTCATTTGCATGTCTTAGACAGGTCTGCAACCCCGCCTTTCACCATTATCACCCAGCACACAGTGCTTCCACTGCAGCAAGGGATTCTGGGAAATGACATGCAAATGAGCACACAGTGCCACTTTTTGCTTCAAAACCATATACGCATAGGTTTACTGGCTATGCATCTTAACCCAGGCTGTGCTCAAAGCTGTGAAATGCAGCAAGCATAAGCTTATAGGGGACCATGTTATATGGTTTTGAAGCAATGGGTGATAATGGTGAAAGGCAGGATTGCAGGCCTATCTTAAGACATGCAAATGAGCATACAGTAATATTTCCATTTGCTATATATATTTTTTTTTTTTCTTTCTTCATATAGCTCCACCAATGTGCAGTACACAAAGCTTTACATATTTAGCAAGATAGTACAGAGAGATAATATAAAAAGTGTCACAGGAAGTTAACAATGGGAAATAGGGAATTCTGTAGAGGTATTTCCCCACAACCACAAGCAAGAGAAAATAATCCCAACACACATTCCTTTAAATCCTCCTTTTTCATTCATTTAATGCTGCATGAAACTCTGCAATGTATTATCATTTAAGATTCCTTCTCTCTGAATTCTGTTTACGAGCAGTCTGAAATTAATAAACACCATTAACACCTACATGCCTTTTACTAATTATATAATAATAATTAATATTTGATTTCTGTCAGTACAGATTTTGGTGATAATTAGTTTTATCATTTTTAAGGATGCATTTATTTATACATTTACAATGTCAACCCAGTTCATTGCTTTGTGGTTCTTCCAGTCTCCATGCTACAACAAATACAGATCTATGAGGGCTTAAGTTCATTGAATGGACTAAATGGACTAAGTCTAATGGTCACATGGATTTGGTTTAAAAATAATGGTAGAGATTGACTAAGTGCCGGTGTGGAGTATCGCACCCCAATCCAGCTTTATGTGCCATTCAAGTTAGGTCGCATCGGTTTAGTGAATCCCGACCAATGAGTGATATGTATGCTGCTTGGCTTAATAAAACATAACCTAATTTAGGTAGGTGAAGTAGTCATATTCTGAAACACTTGTCTTACAGATTTTGTGTTTTACTTACATTTACATTTGTCTCTTAATTGAAATTCAAACGTGTTAAATAAAATATCTGCTGGTTTAAATAAACTATATTTGTATTCCAGGTATTACATGTACAGCAATACTGTGTGCCTTCTACTTGTATGGTTCTGCATTTGAAGAAAAGTTTGTCATTGTGTAATATTATAAGTTAAGGTTATATTGCTATTTTGATATTAATATTCTTCTTTTTAAAATTTTCAGGTGTCCAGTGGCTATTTAGTGGTTGTATTTGTGTATGTTACAGAATACGTTGGAATCAAAGCTCGGACATGGGCCTCCATGCACGTCCATGCTTTCTTTGCTGTCGGAGTTATGGTGGTGGCTCTGGTTGGGTTTTTGGTGCGCACCTGGTGGATTTACCAGATAATCCTTTCCATAACAACCTTGCCCTTTGTCTTGTGCTGCTGGATGCTTCCTGAGACACCGTTCTGGCTTCATTCACAGAGAAAATACAAGGAGGTTGAAAAATTAATTAACACAATGGAGAAGTGGAACAAAGTCAGCACTCCATGCAAACTTTCTGAACTATGTTCAATTGAGGAAAACAGTCTAGCTGGTGAAAATGATCTTTCCACGGTGAAAAAGCACAACGTCTTAGATCTTTTTCATAACTGGAGCATTGCAAGAAGGACCACTTCTGTCTGGCTCATTTGGTTCACTGGGAGCTTGGGATACTATGTGTTTGCCTTAAATTCTGTCAATTTGGGAGGGAACGAGTATTTAAACCTTTTTCTCACAGGTAAATATTGCAGTAAATGTACCAGGGATTTATATAAATGGCAAGGAATAAATACCTGAACACAGAAAAATCATTGACAAAATATATAATAGAATCATAATATGAAAGATCAGCATTTTTGTTCCAAGAGGGACCATCATCAACACTCTAGGAACAGAAACATTGATATTATATGATTATCTGTAATATATGTATTCTGCGATTTATCTGTGTATGCTAGCTTGTATTCCTTGCCGTTATTGCATGAAACTTTTTTTTTTACAGTTTACTAAAATTCTAAACACCTCTGTGTGTAATTTTATCAGGAACTTATTGCATGTATGGTTTTTGCGGAGCTTTCTGAACCAGTGCAAATCTTATAAGTAAGCTGTAAAATTTCTTGAAATTCTGTTCTGTCCATATACTCTCAGTTTAAAAGTAGCATTGCTTATTATTCTATACTCAATGTTTTCACAGCAACTGCATTGGTTTGTTGTGTTACTTGGGCTACATCTTGCTCATTAGCAGACACACATAATTCAGCTCAGAGACACATCACTCAATGAGGCCAGAATGGTCGCATCGTATTACGAATCAGGGACACTGAATGAGCTGGTGAGAATGACACTAATTCTGGATTGGGAGAACCAGGTGTGACTCTCAGTGCCATCTCACTTTATCTTCCTGAGCTGTAAGCACCAGATTGTAACTTATTTGTAGTGGGGACTTGTTATACTACTGTAGTACAATTCTTTTTAGAACTCTTTGTGCACTACAGCAATACACGTAACAAAATATGTTTTACTATGAGATAACTGTAACAAAGCATCCCCAAATGAAAGGCAGAACGTTTGCTTACAATGCTATTTTGTTTGTTTTGGTAGGTGCTGTGGAGATCCCATCCTATGTTGTTGCTTGTATCGGTATGGACAAACTTGGGAGAAGAAATACATTGGCTCCATTCCTTATACTCAGCGCTGTAATCTGTGGCGTGATTATGTTAATTCCTCAGGTTTAGCTCATCACTTTTTGTCATTAATGGGGCTGACATACTGTGACCCCCACATTAGTCGTTATTTTATTTGTTAGGAGTTTTTTCATTTGTTAGTACCAATCTGTCCATTGGTAGTAACACAGTAAGAAATGGTTTTAGAAGAAAAATATATATAATTCACCTCTGCTTATAGTGATTGCACCTTCAATGGATTCTGTTGTACAGATGTTGACACGTAATGCCCTCATCCAGCTAATCTTTAATTAATATTTTGAACACTGCAATATATTGAAGACAGACTTTGTTTTTTAGTGTACAGTACATACTGTATTTTTTGGAAACGGGTCGGTTTTGTGTATGCTTAACTTACAAGCAAAATTATGCTTGGGACAAATGATTACTGTTTGAACATATCTCGCTGTTTATGCTATCGACAGTCTAAGAATATATATTGCGCATTTTAAAATATTTGGACAGCCTGTTTCTTTCCTAAGATACAGGCTGTTTGTACACCTCTCAAAATAGCATATGGGTAAACAGAGAAGACCATTTACACTACTTTAGTACAGCTAGGTCTTTGTCACTCGGAAAGTCTACTTGATTATTTCTTGTGAAATTCAGTAAAATCCCAGTCTGTTTGAGAATAGCATTTTTGATCAATGGAGTTGAAATGAAGCAAGTGCTACTGACTTTCATTATATACTAGAAAAATAGACATGTATATCAATATAGTTTTTGATTAAAATATATTACATAAAATGTACCTATGACATCCATTTATAATGACTCTTTTATAGTGTAATGTGTATATATATATATTGAAACACACAAAGGTATACCGCATCGACACGATATATCACTGTTGCCCAAAAACTGTCAATACAGTATATCGTATAATACTACTAGACAGTAGTGCTAAAGGTTGAAAATAGATACATAGCAACGAGAAAAGCAACCTTCTAAAAAGCACACGGGCATACCACAATAGTATTAACAATGAGTGTATTATAGTAGGTTAAAAACAAGGGAGAAAGAAAAGTAGGCTAAAGCGCTCCAATGCCAGGAAATCAAGAATATTGTAAGCCAAAACCACTTTATCCAAGGTGATAGAAATGAGTAATAATATTAATGGTAGTACATAATGACCACTTGTATGGGTACTATCCTCCTGAAGACAGGTGGTAGATGGTACTAGCCCACCCACAATCAGTCTCATTGGCAGGTTTTATCAGTCTCATCGTTTTATCCCTAAAAACAAGGGAAGAATATTAAAGGAGGAGGGGGACTCACATCTACCAAACATTGTATACCTAGAGGCAAAGGTACAATACAATACAATACAATTGCGACACCAAAAAATGTTCAACAAACACAAGAAGCTCTCAATTGAGCATACATGTATGACATATGCACACACTGCAGATTAGTGCACATCCAGCAAAGAATCACTGTTTATTGTGAGAAAATAACTGCAGAAAGTGGAGGCAGTAATAGCACATGTAACAATATTATGAATACATCACCACTAAAAGCATGGGTGTCAGGGGCCAAATAACGATTGACCAGAGCCGCTTGTCAGGAAAAAACAGTAGGGGTCCCACTCCACAGACTCCCACTCCAACGCGTTTTGACTAAAACGGTCTTCTTCGGGGAGTGGTGAGGGGAGGAGTGAGCCAGTATATATAGGGAAATAGTATGGGCAATTTTCGTGCCAAAAAGTGCCAAAAAGTGCTTTGAATCAACCACAGCTGTGGCAAATCAGGGAGAATCAAACATCCTAAAGTCTATGTGAATAAGGCCATCCTTCTAATAGGTTTATAGATGTCACAAGGTATAAACATCGTCATTACGCAAGAAGCTCAAAGATTGACGCATATGACGTCATTCCGCAATGACCGTCACTAGGTTCGGTCGTCATGGTGACCGCAAACATTGTTTACAATGCGGTCACGGGCGCGGAGGAAACTAAAGTCAGGGAATCGTTGAAGTCACAGTGTAATGCATTAGATAAAGTTTGAATGGTAGACAGGCAGAGGCGTATTTGCGCAACCATAAAAGAAAGAAAGTGCTAACTAACAATAAGTGGAGCATAAGTGCAGCTTTCATAAGGATGAACCACATTCAGAAGTAGTTCTAAGAGGGAAAGAATAAAGAAAGCGCACGCCCCATAGCGTAAAAAATAAACATTTAAATGGTGGGGATAGGGAAGGGAGGGAAAAGGCTCACTCACAAGGGCAGATAAAATATATGCAGTTGTGAAAATCAATATCACCGCCAAACATGCGATCCGGCAGTAGAAGTCCTCCCCGAAATGAACAGCATCCGCAGAGACTGAATATTATACGAATCTGAAACTGAATAATATACGATCAGCTCTCGGGAAGCTCCACACTCCAGGCTTCTTCTTCGGGAGGGGGGGGGATGAATCGCCGCCATTTTTGTAAACTTTTTTTTTTATTATTATTTATTTCATTAACTGGCGCCCGGCCAGAGTCATCGCGGGCCGCACAGAGAGGCCAGGCGGGCCGCATGCGGCCCACGGGCCGTATGTTGTGCAGGCCTGGTCTACAGTATGTGAGACTGCACATTTGAAATGTTGTTCTTCCTCTTTGTCTTGCAGAATTTCAGCACCATAACCATCATAATGAGCATGGCAGGAAAGTTTTCAATAGGAGTTGCATTTGGATTAATTTACTTATACACAGCTGAGCTATATCCAACAATTGTACGGTAAAGATTGAACTGCTTTGCTATATTCTGTACATTTTTTTATTAACTCTATATGAACAGTATATGATTTCTAGATTATGTCTTACCTTTATGTGCACAATGCAAAGGATTTTGCAATGACAATATTTATCTTTTTAATTTTTTTTAAATAACTGTTTTTGTTTAGTTATATTCTGAACACAGGCAAAAATTACTTGAACCTAGAGTATTTCACGTTGCATTTGCACGAATAATATCTTTGTAATTTCCTTATTGTGTATGAAACGGTAGTTGATAGGATTTCTATAAGCTACATAGGACTAGAAAACAAGGGGAGGATTGGGGAGTGATCACAGGGCCACACTAATTGAGTAAAGTGAAAAAGTATATAATAATAATGGTAATTGTAAATGTGGGTGCAAACTGTGAACTGATAAGTGAATCAGACAAAAGAGGGGGGAAGGGGAACACAAAATGAATGAGTCCCCTAAAGAATTCACTAACTGCACACCTACATAATGTAAAATCTAACTTTTAATAAATTTACTTAAAACATATATTACCAAACGTAGTGTACTGTGTGTTTTTTTTAAAAAATGAATTAAATATTCAATAGCGTGCAACCATGTCAATAAATGTATGATTGTACAAACCCAAATACAATATTCCTCAGTGAGCCTTTAACTGGTCAAAGACACAGCAATCCTGCAATGATATATATATAGCAGCGAACACCTATGGTTGTATTAAATGCATATGCTTGAGAGGTGACGCTGACACAGGCGCAATCAATCCACAATAACCCTCAGTATAGTTGAGCTGGTACTCACAGTACCATTGAACTAGAGTTACCCAGCAGAGAGGCTCAGATTGTGTATATATCATGTATTGTATATAGCAGGGAGGCAGACTCACTGTCTGTTGTTGTATTTATCAAGCTAATGCCGTCTGCATAAATAGAGCCAGGAGACTTAAGGCACTACATTAAAACAGCTCCAAGTAGGAGACTGACACAACTGCGCGTCTCAAGCATATGCATTTAATACAACCATAGGTGTTCGCTGCTATATATATATCATTGCAGGATTGCTGTGTCTTTGACCAGTTAAAGGCTCACTGAGTAGGATACGGTTTCCTACAGTCTGCATACATACTCCAGAGGGGTTAATACCCTGACTTTCAGCATCCACTGTCCTGTCAAACCCAGGAATATTGTATTTGGGTTTGTACAATCATACATTTATTGACATGGTTGCACGCTATTGAATATTTAATTCATTTTTTTTTAAAAACACACAGTACACTACGTTTGGTAATATATGTTTTAAGTAAATTTATTAAAAGTTAGATTTTACATTATGTAGGTGTGCAGTTAGTGAATTCTTTAGGGGACTCATTCATTTTGTGTTCCCCTTCCCCCCTCTTTTGTCTGATTTACATAGGACTAGACCTGCAATGCTTCGTTAAATCAATATCCCCATTAATGTGACGTTACCTAAAACAGTAACGGACATTATTTTCACTGAGGTTAACCCATATCCACAAAGCTAATTATATGCCAAATCAATTAACGTTCTACTGTATATCTCATTAGCATAGGCTTGTAGCTATCATTGTAATATTCAGGTATTCAGAGGCACACTAAGAGTTTGATCCTGGTGCAGGCTAGCCCATCAAAGCCCAAATGTTCCAAATAGAAGCATATATATATATATATATATATATAGTACAGCAAAAGGAAGTTGGAGGGACACAGTTTGAGTTGCAAAAAGAATGGCTGAAGCTTTACTTCATGCTTGCAGCAAATAGAATTAAGTTTCAGGTTAACGCCGTGTTATGTCACTGAACTGTGTGGATCGGCCCCGTAGTACTAGAACTAATGATCTGCATACCTGGTATTTTAGGTCACTTGCTGTTGGCAGTGGAAGCATGATGTGTCGTATCGGTAGTGTGGTCGCCCCGTTTTGTGTCTACCTGACAGATGTTTGGATATTCATGCCACAGGTAAACACTGTATAATGTTAAACTATTATACTAAAGACTCACTGCTCAAACCCTAGTGCCAATATGTATATTAGTAGTAACCAAGGTGCATTGGGACATTAATGTTAGAATGTACAAAAATGGCTTAGTGGGGAAAGATCCCCACAAAAGAGCCCCTATCACTTGCACTCAAAGTACATAGTCAGATATAAAGATGTATAGTGATCTTAAAGATTCCAATATTCTAAACAAGAGAATGTATGTTATGATATAAATATCCTCTTATGTACCACTAATAAAAGAAGAAAAACAATAAAGCTTTATTAGCAAATGACGCCGACGCTTTGTGATATACAGTTGTGTGGAAAAAAAAGTACACCCTCTTTGAATTCTATGGTTTTACATATCAGTACAAAATAACAATCATCTGTTCCTTAGCAGGTCTTAAAATTAGGTAAATACAACCTCAGATGAACAACAACACATGACATATTACACCGTGTCATGATTTATTTAACAAGAATAAAGCCAAAATGGAGAAGCTATGTGTCAAAAACTAAGTATACCTTATGATTCAATAGCTTGTAGAACCACATTTAGCAGCAATAACTTGAAGTAATCGTTTTCTGTATGACTTTATCAGTCTCTCACATCATTGTGGAGGAATTTTGGCCCACTCTTCTTTACAACGTTGCTTCAGTTCATTGAGGTTTGTGGGCATTTGTTTATGCACAGCTCTCTTAAGGTCCAGCCGCAGCATTTCAATCGGGTTGAGGTCTGGACTTTGACTGGGCCATTGCAACACCTTGATTCTTTTCTTTTTCAGCCATTCTGTTGTAGATTTGCTGGTGTGCTTGGGACCATTGTCCTGTTGCATGACCCAATTTCGGCAAAGCTTTAGCTGTCAGACAGATGGCCTCACATTTGACTTTAGAATACTTTGGTATACAGAGGAGTTCATGGTCGACTCAATAACTGCAAGGTTCCCAGGTCCTGTGGCTGCAAAACAAGCCCAAATCATCACCCCTCCACCTCCGTGCTTGACAGTTGGTATGAGGTGTTTGTGCTGATATGCTGTGTTTAGTTTTCGTCCAACGTGGCACTGTGCATTTTGGCCAAACATCTCCACTTTGGTCTTGTCTGTCCAAGGGACATTGTTCCAGAAGTCTTGTGGTTTGTTCAGATGCAAATTTGCAAACTTAAGCCGTGCTGCCATGTTCTTTTTAGAGAGAAGAGGCAACCCTTCCAAACAAACCATACTTGTTCAGTCTTTTTCTAATTGTACTGTCATGAACTTTAACATTTAACATGATAACTGAGGCCTGTAGAGTCTGAGATGTAACTCTTGGGTTTTTGTAATTTCTCTGAGCATTGCACGGTCTGACCTTGGGGTGAATTTGCTGGGATGTCCACTGTCTTGAATGTTTTCCACTTTTGAATAATTTTTCTCACTGTAGAATGATGGACTTTAAATTGTTTGGAAATTGCCTTCCCTTCCCAGATTGATGGGCAGCAACAATTGCTTCTCTAAGATCATTGCTGATGTCTTTCCTCCTTGGCATTGTGTTAACACACACCTGAATGCTCCAGACCAACAAACTGCTAAAACTTCAGCTTTTATAGAGGTGGTCACACTTGCTGATGATTAATTCATCAAAGGCATTCAATTAGCAGCAGCTGTCTGCTACTTAGCATCTTAATTCCTATGGAAGCAGTAAGGGTGTGCTTAGTTTTTCATACATAGATTCTCCCTTTTGGCTTTATTTTTGTTAAATAAATCATGACACGGTGTAATATGTCATGTGATGTTGTATTTAACTAATTTTAAGACCTGCTAAGGAACAGCTGATTGTTATTATGTCTTGATATGTAAAACCATGGAATTCAAAGAGGGTGTACTTTCTTTTTCACACAACTGTATATCACAAAGTGTCGGCGTCATTTGCTAATAAAGCTTTATTGTATTTCTTATTTTATTAGTGGTACATACAAGGATATTTATATCATAACATACATTCTCTTGTTTAGAATATTGGAATCTTTAAGATCACTATACATCTTTATATCTGACTATGTACTTTGAGTGCAAGTGATAGGGGCTCTTTTGTGGGGATCTTTCCCCACTAACCCATTGTACACCAGAAGACAGTGATGAAACAGATGAGTTGATGAGTACAACATACTGCATCATTAACAAAGGGGAAATTACCTTGAGGCACTGTCTATGAAAGGTTACATGGCATATTACTTGTTTAATATTATTGAAATAGTGGCAATTGTGTAAAGATCTTCCTTATAGTCTGGTATCACGTGATATAAGATGTAAGATCTAATATGATACATTGCACCATCCTACCAGCCAAGAATGCATTTGTTTTGTATTCTTCATTTCAGCTCTTGGTTGGAATCATGGCCTTTCTTACTGGAGTATTAACCCTAATGCTTCCCGAAACCCTGGGGAAGCCACTGACTAATACCATGGAGGAAGCTGCAGAAATTGGAACAAACAAAGGGAGCACTACAAGGAAATTATCACTGGAACCCAATGGCGTTGTGCTAGAAAAAATAGAACCCTTGAGCACTGAGGTCTCTGATCTATAGAGAATCGTTAGATTGATCATCTCTAATAGAAAATGTGACTGATTTGTTTTAATTGTGTAGCAGGTATTTAATGGTATTACTATAAAGAAGAAAAGAAATGGTCTGATAACTTCAGTTCCTGCAATCCATTCAATCTCAGTCACAGATACTCTATAAGCCAACAATATAAAGACATTTGGAATGTTTCCTAGTGGACTGATAGAACATTTGTTGAAGAACTGTGCCGTGTCCATTATAGGACACGCAGTGATCTACAATACGTGACATGTTAAACTAATACTTGATTTATTTAATTGTGGAATAATAATCATAGACTTCCCTTTGAAACGTACGCTCAAGTCAACAAAATTATTGAGTTCAGGAGTTCAAACCAAGGTGAAAGCATAACCACACAACTAAACCATGCTAGATCCCGTCTTTTTAAAATAACATTCAACAGAAGATTTTTGTTTATGAAGAGCTATACATGGAACTTTAGAAATGTTAAACATCATTAATGCATAAGGATGCAATTATATCAGCTTATGAACCATTTAAGGTACAGCTAAACATCATTAATGCATAAGGATGCAATTATATCAGCTTATGAACCATTTAAGGTACAGTTCACCCTACATGTTCATTTTTTTAAGATTTCTTCACCACACTGAAAGATTTCTTCACAAAATTGGTCTGTTTCAACCTCCAGTTTTTTCACTGCTCACAGTGAACAGGGAGGTCTTACATTTTCAGAGTCACATTATGTGTTTGATCCTGATTAATATCCCACAAGGAGTCCGCTTTATGGGCGGGTGGGTTAACTAATACATATGGGGCGCTCACTGATTTTTAAACGTCAAAACACCAAGAAAATAAATGAATATGGCTGCTAAGCCGCTCTCGCTTAATGACATTAGTAGAACCTTATCTGAGAAGATTAAGATGAGATTTTTTTCTGACCATCCTTTGTAGTCTACATGGAAATCAGCTCTGTGCGGCGGCCGTATGAAGTGGAGACAGTGAGAATAAACAGCAGGAGTTTCCATGTGGCTACTCTCCTGCAGACTTTGTGCCTGTGTAAATACAACTTGAAATAAATGGAAAGCAGCTAAAAATATAATATTAACATTGATCATCTGCTTTGAAGGGCATCCCATGGAGCCCACTCTCAAAATAGGTCCAATTGGAGGGGAGGGGGAAGGGGGGGGGGGAACAGCACCTGTGACTGCTTTTTTTAAATGATAAAATCAAAAAGTTCACAAAGTAACACCGTTATGTATTTGAATGGAATGTGTATAAACTGATCAGGTGAAATAAAGGAAAAGTAATATTAAGTGCTGCTAATGTATGAACTGTAAACGTAACTTTAACGTGGCTATGACATGGACATGGATTGTGACATGCCTTGTTGTGCTAAGACTGTATGTTTTTCTAAGAACCAAGTACATTCAATCAGCGGTTTACTATAAATCATTATAGTTTTTTTTTGTTTTTTTTGTTTTTTTTAAATGCTACGATTCTTTTTATTTTTCTGCTAAAGGCAACATGGTTAATAATAATAATTGTATTACTTTCAGAAACAAAGTGTATTATAGTTTACCTTTATCGTTAGCAGTTTACGCTAATTCTGTTTTTTTGCTGCCACATAAGAGTAAAATAATGACTGTCCCAGATTTGATGCAGGTACACTCCATATAATGTGTGAGTCGGGGAACTCCTCCCTATCTTAAATAGTATACAGTACTGTTCATTTTTACGGACGTTAGTGAAAGTGACATGTAAATGAGCAGAACAGTACATAACAAATAACATTGTACATTTACAAAAATGCGTTAAGATAACACTATCTCTCCTCTTTTCCTCTCTCTCGTCCTCTCTCTTTTCCTCTCTCTCCCTTCTTGCTCTCCCCTTTTCAGGGTTTTGGTTATGAGTAAGGCTAAGACATACTTAACATGACGTTATTGGAAGCTAACGTTATGCTAGGCATAAGCATTAAGCATAAAGTTAAGCATTTTACAATTATACTTACATGGTACTTATGCAATAATTTCTAGGGTAGAGACAATGTGGGAGAGAGAGACACCTGCTGCAGCCTCTGAGGATAGACGGAAGGGTGCACTAAGGGAAGTATTATTGGCAGAATAAACAGGTTCAAAGCCAGAGGGTCTCTCCTTGGGAGGAGAGACAAAGTAGAGTAAGGAAAGAATAAGCCCCCAATAATGTGCACTCACTAGTTTATCTAATTAACCATTTATGTGAGGAGCCAAGGATTCATAGTCATAGAATTTCACCTAGGGTCCCTTAGCCAAAAGAAAGTTGGAAACCACATAGATTCTTCATTAGCTAGATTAGCGAATTGCGCATTATTAGGGGATTTTTCTTTGTCTTTTCTCCTCCAACGGAGAGACCCTCTGACTTTGAACCTGTTTTTTCTATAATTTCTAGGGTGAATTGAATTTCTGGGGCTTCCACCTGCCGTTCATTCCATAAAATAAATAATGTCAATAAGAAATAATATTGACGCGTTATGTGTGCTTTTTATCAGAGGAATGTTTATGTACTAGATGAATAAGACATCCCATTGTACTTAACACTACAGAATATGCACAGCGTCTCTGAATTCTGTTGTATCCTTTATGTATGAAACTTCAGTGCACACCTTATAAAAACCCCATTTTTAATTAAGTGTAGATTGCAACCATTTTTGGGGGCTTTGTAAAAGTAAGACCACCAGATGACATTATGGGTCACTGTGATATCAGGGCCATTGACTAGCGATAAGTGAAGAGGGTACTTATTTTTTCCTACTACACAAATAAAGAGACTTCCTGAATATTTATGTTTCTACTTCTTCTTTTTTTTTGTTCTTGGTTTTATTATTTTTCTGGGATACGGGATACAGAAATAAAAAAAAGAAGGTTGATTGGGGGGGGAGAAATAAAGTACAGACATAAAGTAGGGGGTGGGGCACAGGGTTGGAGGGTACATTACCAGCAGTTCAGTTACATATTAGATACATCAGGTGATCACATAATTCTTTCAAATCAATAAGATGTAAGGGATAGCCCAAGATACATCCGCTATTGCTCTTACTAAAAAATATGGGGTCTAAGTTGCATTTAAATTTCTTTGTCTGATCGGGTGACTCATTGGTTGAGGAGGCTCTGGTTTTGCCCTATCTTTTCCATTTTGCCTAATCATGGCTCTCATGTGTTGCTAAATTTATTCACGGTGTCGAGGTAAGGGGTTATTTTTTTTAGAATAGAGGACTTACCAGACTTTATTGATTATTTTGGTAATGTCCGAGATTGGTTCTTTCAATGAGGCTGCAACGATACATCTGGTGGCGGTCAGAATGTGGGAGACCAATTTGCATTCCCTGTATGATGTATTCTGGATTGGTCTACTGAGCAGTGCTGTCCACGGGCTGATCCCTACCAACCGGCCCAAAATCCTGTTAGTCAGCTGGGAGACCTACAATAAACTGGAGACAACAGTTCAGCTCCACCATTGTGCCCCTCTGATCATATCCCGAAAAACATCTTGTTAAGTCTGTCAAGGGTCATGTACCATCGGCAGACTACTTTGTAGCGGTTCTCTTTTATGGCTGAGCTGATGGATATCAAGGCTGCTGCATTCCATATGTCATCCCAGTCTTGGCGGCCTACAGTCTTGTTTAAATCTGTCTCCCAATGTCTAATCTAGTGCAAGTCTATCTCGGCAAGGAGGGGTGAGTGTTTGATAGAGAGTCGAAATAAGGAATTTACTCAGCGGAGATTGCCTACATGTTGTTTCAAAGAATGTGTTACTATGGGATATGTTTTTTGTAAAATATGATGAGGTGAAGTGACTAAGTTGAATATACAGTAGTGGTATAGTTCTGTATTAAGGATCTAGTATACTTTTTTAAGGTGTAAGAATGTTTTATGGACGTGTTATTTAGTAAATCTCTAACTCTTTTAAGCTTTCTTATTTTCCACCATGTGAAATAGCCCCTCTCACAGCCTTGCTGGAATAGGGGATTATAGAATAGGGGCATCATGTTTGATTTAGGTGTTGTGAGGCTTCTTTTTAATTTAATCCAGTCCCATAGAGAAATGGATGATGCATTAATTGTAGTTGAATTTGTGTGTGTGTGTGTGTGGTGGTGGGGGGGGAGTTATGTATGTGTGTATTGTGGGGGGAGAGTATTGTGTGTGAGCATTGTGAGGGGAGTATTGTGTGTGGATAATGGGGGGGAGTATTGTGTGTTGGTATTGGGGTATTGCGCATGGGGGGTTGAATTGTGTGTGTCAGGGGTGGAATTGTGTGTGGGTGGGAGGGGGCAGTTGTGTGTCTGTGTGTGTGGCCAATGGGGGATTAAGTGAGGACGGGTGGCATTGAGTGATAGAGGGAGGGAGAGTGTGAGAGGTGGGGGGGAAAGTGTGAGGGAGAGAGATGGGAGGTAGGGGAGGAACAGTGTAAGACAAGGGTGGGAGTGGGAGAGGGGGGAGGAAATAGAAGGGGTGAGAGAGCAATTAGGAAAGAAAATGGGGGGCCTCGCAAGGCCGCCAACAGGAGGGGGGCTGTGGAAACTAGTCGGGCCCTAGGAAAGCTATCATTGGCCCTGATCCTGCTGACTCATTTACCTCAAAATGGGCAATGTCTCCCCAAATAACATAACTTCACACTACACCTCAATTATACTTCCACCACCAAGAATACTTTATGTTCTTAGCTCTAGGAGTCCCCGGTTCCTCGTTTACTGGAAAAATATGTAATTAACACAAAAACCCAATGTAGCAAAAATTTGTCCAAAAATTCAGTTATTCGTTTCTTAAAGGTACTAGGTCCAATCAGAAGGCCCAAAGACAGTCCTTATTAAATTTTAGGAACAGGTAGAAAAATGGCAGTGCACTGCCAAAAAAGACCAGGAGGAGGCTCACGGTTGCAACAGCAAAAATATTTATTGCATAAAAAGATTGGACTGCCCCAGGGGGGATGGTAGATTACTTAAAGTGTGTGGGATATAGTCTGTTTCTTGTCACAAAAGAGGTGGCAATCGTATCAAAAGGCTAGACCAAAGGGAGGCCTTTTGGATCTTTACGTTAAAAACCCAGGTCCCGTTTGGACTCAATACAGACTGGGACCTTGGCCATTTTCTCTGATTTTACTTCCGTATTTTGACCTTTACCAAAATCCCTCTAATTAAATAAAGGGGTATTATCATATTCAAATGGAAAATCCCCTTTCTTTATCAAATATGCTCATTATTGTATGAATTGATTCTCTTCTCTTTGGTTCTTAAGATATATATTTTCTTTCCATTTTTGATCATTATATTTTTACTTCCGATGACATCTACATATACTTCTTGTTCGTTTAAATCACAAAAACATGTGGTAAAATTACAAAGAAATGTCTTAAAATCAAATTACATCTGATTTAAAAAAAGTTATTGTGTCCTGTTTGTCTTATGCATATTTTGGATTAATATATATTTTTTTCTTCCCCTTTGTTTACCCCGGGTCTCTAATTTGCACATTGGTATACTTTAGGTCATTTATACTTAATTAAATGAATGAAGGTTCTTTATTTATTTAATTTTGTTGTTATTATCAGGTTATCGATGTGCTTTTTTGAGTTCTGGGGATATGAAGGAGAAAACTTTTTATTTTCTTTGATATATATTCCTTTTTTGATATATGTGTGTTATTGCTGTGCAAATGTGCTATTCTTTAATGATTTGTTTCTTTATTGATAATGTCTTTTTTGGGGAGTTATTTTCTTCAAAACATTAGATTAATAGTACTTTTTAATTCTTTTTAATTTTTCTTTTCTTGTACAAAATTTGTTATTGTTCTTTTTTTGATAAAGTTTTTTTGATAAAGTTGGGTTTGCACTGGGTGAGGAAGCCGTATCACTGACGTCACAGACGATTAGGTAATAAGATGTTCATGTCAGCTTTAATAAAGTTATACTTGTTGATGTGTTTAGTAAGCCAATCGGAGGGCTTCACCTTGAACTCCATATCCCTTCCATTGGATGGAGGGGTTTGTTTGTCTTCAATAGTTTTTTGAATATGACGCGATCCACTTATCCAATAGGGATCCGTCTAATAGGAGACGCCAGCCGATTGGTTAGTCTGTTTGTGACGTCATTCAGTAGCGCGTTCGGCGCAACGGTATAATTATCGGCTCCCTGTAGAGTAAGGTACACCTTGAGAAAGGGCATAGAGCCCGAAACGCGTTGGTGGACTATTGCTGTGGCTAGGGGGGACATTTAGTCTAATCTTTTTATACAATAAATATTTTTGCTGTTGCAACCGTGAGCCTCCTCCTGGTCTTCTTGGCAGTGCACTGCCATTTTTCTACCTGTTCCTGCTGCATCATCTAGTGGATTGCACGCCATTCATTTACCTGCTGTGGGATACTCCTGGAACAAAAAGTGAGTTTTTTCTGTGGGTTGCCATACCCTGTTATTCTCACCATATGGGACTTTGTCTGTACTAATCATTAGTGGTGCCAGTGGCATTAAGTACTAGTCCCCTAACCCTATTAGGGCAACTTTATTGTACATACACAGTACATTGGGAGTTTTTCAATTGCAGACGTTATAATTATAAGGACTTGTTCTTCTGATGCACTGGCGTTCTATACATCTCTTATTACATTTTAGATTTAATATACGAAAAGTGGTAAAGTGCTTGGTTACAGAAAAGAACATTAGAAAGAACATACAATATAGAAATACAGACAGTTTCAGAAATTAACAGGATATCAGAAAATCGAAATACGTCAATACATAACAGTTTCAGATCCTTCAAGGAGGGCTTAAAGTTGAAAGAATATAATCCACGTGTTTACTGACAACAACAAAAAAACACCGCTCAATGTTGAATTCTAATTTGAGATCCCAAATGCATGGTTTTTATTCTCAAACTTTGCCTCTGTCACAAAGATAAAGGTCTCCCCCCCTTTTGTGGAAGTGTCCTTAACTTGTACTCATCCATGTCTTGTGATATTTATGTAAAGTCCTGAAAGAGAAATGGTGATCAGCTCCTTAGCCACTCTTAGGCACACAAAATGTAATATATACTTTTTTTGCAAATAAATTGTATATAAATTGCCAATGGGACGGCTTATAATGGGGTTATTTAGCAGGCATCTGAGGCTGTATCATAATGGAAGAACTAATTAGGTCATTTAGCATAGTGCGACATCCCGCAGTACTCACTTGATGGCTAAGACATTGAGAGAGGTTAAATAAAGGCACAATTATGGACTCAGCCATATAGGTAAACATATGAGTCCAATGCCATTACCTTGATGCTCCTCAGTAGCGTGCCTGATGTCTTCCAAGAGTCCCTGCCAGTCCCCGACGTACAATCCGTGAAGTGTAGTCCAGAGGATAAAGGTGAAAAAAACGGAGCACTGATCCAAGCAGTAATCATAAGGTAGCCCCGTGAAAGATATTTTTTATAGTCTCGTGGACATACAAAATGGTCCAAGTGCGCTTTAACTTTATCCTTCAACCTTTATCCTTGTGATATTTATATTGACTGGGGATGGAGAATAGTATTTTAAAACTCCAATATAGCTCAGAGAAATAGCTCATAAAGAATAATCCATAACTCTCTTCCCGTGACTCTTAGAATAATGTGGCCAACATCATTGCGTTTGGATGATCAAAATACACGTTTAGATATTTATTTAGATAGGGATCATTTAATCTTTGAGGGCGAAATTTGTATCTGGCAGATGCATCATAACTACCCCAACATATGTAATATCATTTATTCCACCTAACTTCACATATCACAACGCTATATTCTTTATTCTTGTGAATTATATCAGATCCCAAATATCTGATATTTGGTAAATCTGTGAGGAAAAGAATATTGAACTTTTGTTCCCTCTGACTCAAAACAGGTTGTTGTTGTTTTATGGCTTATTTACTACAATAAATTCAGACCAGGCCACTCTTTGATCATTTCACCAGTAACACAAACAAAAACAATAGTTCTTTAAAAACGACACATTAACCCTTTGTGTGCTGTATTCTTAGCACAGCTGCACAGAAAAAGGCATTAACATATATATTGTACCTGAGGAAGGGAGATCCCCGAAACGTTGTGCGTTTGCAACCTGCAAATAAAACAAGTTTATTATGCTATAATGTCTGGTGTCAGACTTTATTAGAACAGTGCAGCAAGAAGATATCTAGCTTCAAGTTTAACACCTCCTCTCAGTAACTTAATCCCTTCTGATGCAGCCACTAAATTGCCTGCAGGCTTCAATCTCTCCGGGGGGTTGTATGTGTGTGTGATGTGTGTGTGTGTGTGATGCGGAGAACTGGTTCAGTTGTGTACTAACCCTTCATGTTTGATGTGTCGTTGTGTTGGCCAAAAGAGATTGGTCTGACCTGTACCCCTAGTCTAAAACATAACCAGTCAGGTTCTTCTGTGGTTTTGTAGTTTGTTACCCACTTATAGGTAACCCTAGGTATAGGTATTATTATCCTCTTATAGCATTACATGACATTATGTTATACCAGTATACTTGTCATAGCATTAGTAAAGTCCAGGTAGGTATTTACGGAATGTCAGTCTGGGTCAGCATCATGAGCTTGTGTGCTCTCAGTGGATCTTCTTCTCAGGTCTTGACTCTATGTCGCTCTGGGCCGCTGGTTGCTGATTAGGTTGCACTGGTGTAGTGAGGTCTCTACACTTGCTGCCATGTTCTTTGAAGAGGCGTCATAGAGCTTGCTTCCCTTTGGGTCGTTTTATTGTGGCGATTTTTATTGCAGGCCTAGGTCCTTCAGGATGATGTCAACCTTCCTCTGTGGTTCTTGCGCTCCAGAATTAACCATTGTGGGAGACTGTAAGCCTGAAAGGGAAGCCTCATTTGTATTTAACTTTCTTTCCTCTGAGCTTTTCAGATCTCCCTTTGTCTCGCCAAGGTGGTTGGCGATAGGTCCCGGAATATGTGGAGTAGTTTCCCCACAAATTCCAGCCTCAGATCATTTTGTTATGGTTGACACGGGGATGGGGGGGAAGACCAAGGACAAGTATCCCAGGCCCGGTGGCTGTGGGGGGCTCAGCCGGTGCAGGAAGTTGGGCCTGGTCAGAGGCCAGGCCCAACTTCTGCATCCAGCTGCCAGGCTGGTTGCCGCTACCGGGCCCCAGCTCCTGGGTCTTCCCAGCTGCTGCCTCCTGTTCCCACGCTGTCCTCTCTCTCCTGCCGGTGCACGCCGGAAATTGGATGCACCCGGAAGTCAGGGCCAAATTTCAGCGCACTGGTGGAAGAAAGAGGCAGCAGCAGCTGGGGAGAGTCGGGGCCCAGCATCGGCGTGGAGAGGGGGCATTACATTTTGGATGAGGGGGGTATTGTATTTTGGGTGTGTGTGGGGGGGTCATTGTATTTTGGTTGTTTGGTGGGGCGTTATTGTATTTTGGGTGTGGGGAGGGGAATTGTATTTTGGGTTTGGGGTGGTATTGTATCGTGGGCGGGGGTATTGTATTTCAGGTGGGTGTGGGGGGGAATTGTATCTTGGGTAGGTGGGTTTGTTGGGGGAGGATATTGTCTTTTGGGTGTGTGGGGGTATTGTATTTTTGGTGGGTGTAGGGGGCATATTGTGGGTGTGTGGGGGAGAGCATACCATTTTGAGTGTCGGGATATTGTATTTTGGGTGGGTGAGTAGGGGGGTATTGTATTTTGGGTGGGAAGGGGTATTGAACTTTGGGAGGGGTATTGCACTTTGGGTGTGTGGGGGAATATTATATTTTGGGTGTGGGTGGGGTATTATATATGGGTATTGTGTGTCTGTGTGTTGGGGGGGGTAATTAAGAGAGTGGAGGGGGGAGAGTGAGCAATAGAGGGGGAAGAGAAATACATAGGGAGAGGGGGCTCATGAGGAGGTGCGAAAGGGGGATAGAGGAGGGGGCTCACGAGGGGTGGGGGATAGAGTGAGGCTTGCAAGGCTGCCAACATATGGGGGGGGGGGGTTGGTTTATACTCCAGTTCTGCGGACCTGCGCATATTATTCCTTCTTGGTCTGTTATCTAGAGCTTCTTTTTTATTTCTTCATGAAGTTCATCTATTTCCTTTCTGGTCTGAGTTCTCGCTTCATGGTTTTGTGGGCCTCAATCAAATCTTATGTATTGTTCTCCAGCATGTGTGTAGTTACATAGGCTGGTAAGCTCTGATTTTGAACTCTTTTAGAGCCATTTTCAGCTCTGTTTGAAATAGTGGTTTTATATTTGATGTTTGATCTCGTCAGACCTTCGTGTGCTCTGGCTTTCAGAGAAAGGTGCCTCATCGGGTTCCACGTCACGTGACTGTCATTTTCCAGCTGCCTCTCTCCTTTGTGAAGAAATCTGATATTTTGGGGATCGACGCTGATTTTCTGGCATTCGCACGGTTCAGTGGTGTAAGCAGTTTCCCAAGCTTTTTGACAGTTTAAAGCCACTTTTTCCCCCCTTATTTTGATCCCGGGCACAAGCATAGTCGAGCTAGTCTGTGTTCCCCTGCATTCGTGCCCCTACTTGTTTTCTTAAATAGCTGGAGAATTATTTACTAATCTCCTGGCTGCAAAACTGGGGCAGACAGAGCAAAAATTAGCAATGTATTTATCAAAAAAAGGAATCTCATTGCAAGCAACTGTGTTTTTCCTTTGATAAATCCGGTACAGTTATTTTGCACTGGTATTGCAGCCCTCTCATTTCAACAATACAATATCCACCTGTGCGGAAACTACATAAATAGTAAATAGCCTATCTATTACTGTAAGCATCACAAACTGTTTCTTTTTGCGCACTGAAACCTTGTTTTAAATTGTGCTTGTGTGCACCTGTGAGCTAAAGTAAAATTTCTCAATCTGTACCAAAAAATACGTTTTTCTTGTTTTTTTGACTCACAGAAAAGGACTGCGCTAGGTGTACAGATGTAAATGGTATGTACTAAACAAATGTTTCTGTGTGCCCCCCAAAAAAGTGTCAAAATTGCCCATTAAGTTCAACTTTGCGTAAACCCCCATAAAATATCTTTATATTGTAAGCAAATAATGAAGTTGCTATGTGTCAAACCCAACATTTATTTGATGTACAGCTGTTTTATTATATAGGTTAACAACATGTATTATTTTAACAGTATGGCTTTGTAGTATAAATGTATGTGTATCTTTATTTACATAGCGCCATCCCATCCAGGTACATAGCGCTTCACAGCAGTAATACACGTGACATATTATAACACATAATGGGGATCAGCGCTTCAGACATGAGAGTAACAATAGAAATGGGAGCCCCTGGCCCGAAGAGCTTACAATCTAAGTGGTACATAGGGAGAACTGACACCGTAGGAAGGTGTTATGGTAAGTGTGTCTGCGAGGGGTAAGGGCATCTGAGATGTATAGTATCAGCCAGTAAATAATATGAAACTAAAAGTTGATATTGACCAATATTAGTTATAAAAAAAAAACATATCAACAGGTATTCAATATAAAGCTATCCATCAAAAATAATGTCAAACAAGTAGATGATATATATCACACGTATAAAGTCCTATTACAACCTTCATACATACAATGCACTGTTATGAAGGTTTGTATTACTTTTTGCCACAAAAACTGACACAAAACAAATTCAAATATAATTTTCGTGTTGGTAAACAACATTAAGCACTATACATATTAACCCATCTCCACTTGCTGCATACATGAACAAAAGAGAGGAAAATAATCCCATTTTGACTACACTCTGTGCCGTACAATATGCTGGATGAATCAGTAGACCATTAAAACTTGGATACTAATAAAATAAATTGAAACAAAGACTAATTTACATGTAAACAAACTAATTAATAATGCACTTGGCATTAATGAAAGACACAGTCCGCCCTACGAGGCAATAATGACACTGGTGTGCCTAGGATATGCAGTACTCCGTCACAAAATCTCCTCGCATAAATCACTGAATACAATTATCATTTCATTGTGTGCTTGTTTGTGACAACTCTGTGAAGTAATCACTTGCCTGAGAGCTTTTAGTGACCTTTATGACTGTAATTACAGCAGTAAGGGATGGATTCAGTATGCTCTCTCAGTTCCTGCTTAGGTGGAAGAAACAGACAATTGTTGCTAAATTTTCAAACTGTTTCAAGAAGACTTGGTATATATAAAGAGTATAAATAGGCTACTATGTAGTCTTTAGTTGCTTAATGGTTAGTCTGTAACCCTTGAGGAGAATGGATATAAAAGAATGATTGAAACTGCAACAAAGTGCTACTGCTGAACTGCTTTTTAAATAGTGCTTCTGCTAATTAGTAGGCTATTTTATTTAGGGAGGTATGTTCTATGTGTTATTCCAATATAAAACGCACTGGCCAAAAAGAAGTGCCCCTTCTCAGCAGCCTAGCCCAGCAATACAAGCAGGACACTGCGGGCTGCACCTAAAAACCGGCGAGTGTTGACACACCATTGAAAACCAATCCTCCTCCCTCATCTTTCTCCCCCACCCCCCACCCTCATCTTTCTCCCCACCCCCCACCCTCATCTTTCTCCCCCGCCCCCCACCCTCATCTTTCCCTCCCACCCCAACCCTCATCTTTCCCCCCACCCTCATCTTCCTCCCCCTCCCTCATCTTTCTCCCCCTCCCCCCACCCTCATCTTCCTCCCCCTCCCTCATCTTTCTCCCCCTCCCCGCACCCTCATCTTTCTTCCCTCCCTCATCTTTCTCCCCCTCCCTCATCTTTCTCCCCCTCCCTCATCTTTCTCCCACTCCCTTATCTTTCTCCCCCTCCCCGCACCCTCATCTTTCTCCCCCTCCCTCATCTTTCTCCCACTCCCTCATCTTTCTCCCACTCCCTCATCTTTCTCCCCCTCCCCGCACCCTCATCTTTCCCCCCCTCCCCGCACCCTCATCTTTCCCCCCCATCTTTCTCCCCCGACACTCATCTTTCTCCCCCTCCCCACCTCCACCCCCATCTTTCTTCCCCTCCCACCTCCACCCCCATCTTTCCTCCCCCTCCCCACCTGCACCCTCATCTTTCTCCCCCTCCCTCCACCCTCATCTTTCTACCCCTCCCCCCCCACATCTTCCTCCCCCCAATCTTCCTCCCCCTCTCCCCAATCTTTCTCCCTCTCACCCCCACATCTTTCTCCCCCTCCACCCCACCCTCGTCTTTCTCCCCCTCCCCCCACCCTCATCTTTCTCCCCCCCCACATCTTTCTCCCCCTCCCCCCCACATATTTCTCCCCCTCCCCCCACCCTCATCTTTCTCCCCCTCCCCCCCACCCTCATCTTTTCCCCCCTCCCCTTCATCTTTTCCCCCTCCCCCCTCATCTTTTCCCCCCTTCCCCTCACCCTCGTCTTTCTCCCCCACCTCCACCCCATTTTTCTCCCCCACCTCCACCCCATCTTTCTCCCCCACCTCCAACCCCATCTTTCTCCCCCTGCCCACCCCCATCTTTCTCCCCCTCCTCACCCCCATCTTTCTCCCCCTCCCCACCCCATCTTTCTCCCCTCTCCACCCCCATCTTTCTCCCCACCTCCACCCCCATCTTTTTCCCCTTCTCCACCCTCATCTTTTTCCCCCTCTCACCCTCATCTTTTCCCCCCCTCCACCCTCATCTTTTTCCTCCTCCCCACCTCACCCTCATTTCTCCTCCTCCCCACCCTCATCTTTCTCCTCCTCCCCACCTCCACCCTCATCTATCTCCTCCTCCCCATCTCTACTCTCATCTATCTCCCCCTCATCTTTTCCCCCCTCCCCCTCCTCATCTTTTCCCCCTCACCATCTTTTCCCCCCTTCCCACCCTCATCTTTTCCCCCTCCCCACCCTCATCATCCTCATCTTTTCCCCCCTCCCCACCCTCATCATCCTCATCTTTTCCCCCCTCCCCACCCTCATCATCCTCATCTTTTCCCCTCCCCCCACCCTCATCTTTTTCCCCTCCCCCTCCCCACCCTCATCTTTTCCCTCTCCGCCCCACCCTCAACTTTTCCCCCTCCGCCCCACCTCATCTTTTCCCCCCTCCGCCCACCCCCATATTTTCCCCCCTCCCCCCACCCTCACCTTTTCCCCCCTCCCCCCCACCCTCACCTTTTCCCCCCTCCCCCCCACCCTCATCTTTTCCCCCTCCCCCCCACCCTCATCTTTTCCCCCTCCCCCCCACCCTCATCTTTTCCCCCCTCCCCCCCACCCTCATCTTCCCCCCCCCCTCATCTTTTCCCCCTGTAGAGGGAGAAAGGGGGTGGCCTGGTATTAAAGGGGTTGCACCCCATATGGCCATCCCCTGACCTCACCAGAGAGACAAGAGGTTAACTGGACTGCGGTCCAGGGATGAGGTTTGCACCTTGTTATACCTTGAAAATGTATGTTTCCCTGTTCCCATGTTTCATTATAAGCATGTATTTTAATGTTTTAAAGTGCATTTCTGTATCTCCAGTTCTTGGAGGTCGCAGAGAGTTCATATTTGGCCAATATGTGGAGTCACTGTAGGCATTAAAAACTGGCAAAGGTCGACCCACTGAGCCCACCAGAATGGAACTTATTAATATGTGTAGATATTAAAGGGTATATGTATTTTCATTTGGATCTGTTCTGAAAATGCAGACGCCATTTGCTAGGCTAATAGGTCATGAAGGGCAGACGGCTGAGTAGCCTAAGCACGGTGATCAAAAACTGCCTTGATTGTTACCCAATGTCTAGGGATTAAGTATTAGTCAATCACAAACTCTGTCAGTCTAATTGTTACCTGAGGGCATGGGTTAGTCTGTTAGTCTGTGTCTCCACATTAGAGAGTGGATACAGATAATTGTTCACCAATAGGCTGTGTTCAATGTTAAGAATACGGTTGCACAGGTATATAAACTGTGTCAACCCTACAGTTTTTAGTTGTGCTGGAGTTGTGCTTCTGATACCATCTGAATGTCACTGGATTGCTTGAGTTGTTGCTTCTGATTCCATCTTGAATGTCACTGGACTGCTGGAGAATTGCTAGTGGATACTTCTCCATCCCCCAACCCTAAGGAAGTGGTTGATCTTCTTGTGGTGTTAGATTGTACTAGATTGCTGTGTTCACCTTATTTAAGGAATAAATTATATTTTATTATATCTAAGCCTCGTTCAGTTTAACCCAGATATTTGGTGTTCATTATATCTTGTCATAAGCTACAGTGACACCCCCCTCCTCCCCACCCTCATCTTTTCCCCCTCCTCCTCCCCACCCTCATCTTGCCCCCTCCTCCCACCCTCATCTTTTCCCCCTCCCCACCCTCATCTTTTTCCTCCTCCCCACCCTCATCTTGTCCCCCCTCCCCACCCTCATCTTTTCCCCCTCCCCATCCTCATCTTTCCCCCCCTCCCCACCCTCATCTTTACCCCCTCCCCACCCTCATCTTTTCCCCCTCCCCACACTCATCTTTCCCCCCTCCCTATCCTCATCTTCCCCCCCCCCTCCATCCTCCTCCCCACCTGCACCCTCATCTATCTCCTCCTCCCCATCTCTACCCTCATCTCTCTCCCCCTCATCTTTGCCCCCCTCCCCACCCTAGTCTTTCCCCCTCCGCCTCCCCACACCTCATCTTCTCCCCCTCCCCACCCTCATCTTTTCCCCTCCCCCTCATCTTTCCCCCTCCTCCCCACCCTCAACTTTTCGCCCCACCTCCCACCCTCAATCTTTCCCCCTCCCACCCTCATCTTTTCCCCCTCCCCCTCCCCACCCTCATCTTTCCCCCCTCCTCCCACCCTCATCTTCCCCCATCCTCCCCACCCTCATCTTTCCCCCCTCCCCCACCCTCATCTTTTTTCCCCTCTCCCCACCCTTATCTTTTCCCCCCTACTCCCTACCCTCATCTTTTCCTCCCTCCTCCTCCTCCCCACCCTCATCTTCCCCCCCTCCTCTTCCCCACCCTAATCTTCTCCCCCCTCCTCCCCACCCTCATCTTTTCCCCCCTCCTCCCCACCCTCATCTTTTCCCCCCACCTCCCCACCCTCATCTTTTCCCCCCTCCTCCCCACCCTCATCTTTTCCCCCTCCTCTTCTCCCCCCTCCTCTTTTCCCCCTCCTCCCCAACCTCACCTTTTCCCCCCTCCTCCCCACCCTCATCTTTTCCCCCCTCCTCCCCACCCTCATCTTCCCCCCCTCCTCCTCCCCACCCTCATCTTCCCCCCCCCCTCCTCCTCCCCACCCTCATCTTTTTCCCCCTCCTCCCCACCCTCATCTTTTCCCCCCTCCTCCCCACCCTCATCTTTTCCCCCCTCCTCCCCATCCTCATCTTTTCCCCCCTCCTCCCCATCCTCATCTTTTCCCCCCTCCTCCCCACCCTCATCTTTTCCCCCCTCCTCCCCACACTCATCTTTTCCCCCCTCCTCCCCACCCTCATCTTTTCCCCCCACCTCTGCACCCTCATCTTTTCCCCCAATCTCCCCACCCTCACCTTTTCCCCCTCCTCCCCACCCTCATCTTTTCCCCCCTCCTCCCCACCCTCATCTTTTTCCCCCTCCCCACCCTCATCTTTCCCCCCCTCCCTATCCTCATCATCTTTTCCCCCCCTCCATCCTCATCTTTCTCCTCCTCCCCACCTCCACCCTCATTTCTCCTCCTCCCCACCCTCATCTTTCTCCTCCTCCCCACCTCCACCCTCATCTATCTCCTCCTCCCCATCTCTACCCTCATCTTTCTCCCCCTCATCTTTTTTCCCCTCCCCCTCCCCACTCTCATCTTTTCCCCCTCATCTTTTCCCCCCTCCCCACCCTCATCATCCTCCTCATCTTTTCCCACCTCCCCGCCCTCATCATCCTCATCTTTCCCCCCTCCTCCCCACCCTCATCTCTTCCCCCCTCCTCCCCACCCTTATCTTTTTCCCCCTCCTCCCCACCCTCATATTTTCCCCCCTCCTCCCCACCCTCATCTTTCCCCCTCCCCCTCCTCATCTTTTCCCCCTCCCCACCTCATCTTTTCCCCCTCCCCACCCTCATCATCCTCCTCATCTTTTCCCCCCTCCCCACCCTCATCATCCTCATCTTTTCCCCTCTCCTCCCCACCCTCATCTTTTCCCCCCTCCCCCCTACCCTCATCTTTTCCTCCCTCCTCCCCACCCTCATCTTTTCCCCCCTCCTCCCCACCCTCATCTTTTCCCCCTTCCCCCCCACCCTCATCTTTTCCCCCTTCCCCCCCACCCTCATCTTTTCCCCCCACCCCCCAACCCTCATCTTTTCCCCCCTCCCCCCCACCCTCATCTTTTCCCCCCTCCCCCCACCCTCATCTTTTCCCCCCTCCCCCCCACCCTCATCTTTTCCCCCCTCCCCCCCACCCTCATCTTTTCCCCCCTCCTCCCCACCCACATCTTTTCCTCCCTCCTCCTCCTCCCCACCCTCATCTTTCCCCCCCTCCTCCTCCTCCTCCCCACCCTCATCTTCCCCCCCCCTCCATCCTCCTCCCCACCTGCACCCTCATCTATCTCCTCCTCCCCATCTCTACCCTCATCTCTCTCCCCCTCATCTTTTCCCCCCTCCCCACCCTAGTCTTTCCCCCTCCGCCTCCCCACCCTCATCTTCTCCCCCTCCCCACCCTCATCTTTTCCCCCTCCCCCTCATCTTTTCCCCCTCCTCCCCACCCTCATCTTTTCCCCCCACCTCCCCACCCTCATCTTTTCCCCCTCCCCACCCTCATCTTTTCCCCCTCCCCCTCCCCACCCTCATCTTTTCCCCCCTCCTCCCCACCCTCATCTTTTCCCCCATCCTCCCCACCCTCATCTTTTCCCCCCTCCCCCACCCTCATCTTTTTCCCCCTCTCCCCCACCCTTATCTTTTCCCCCCTACTCCCTACCCTCATCTTTTCCTCCCTCCTCCTCCTCCCCACCCTCATCTTTCCCTCCCTCCTCTTCCCCACCCTAATCTTCTCCCCCCTCCTCCCCACCCTCATCTTTTCCCCCCTCCTCCCCACCCTCATCTTTTCCCCCCACCTCCCCACCCTCATCTTTTCCCCCCTCCTCCCCACCCTCATCTTTTCCCCCCTCCTCTTTTCCCCCCTCCTTTTTTCCCCCTCCTCCCCAACCTCACCTTTTCCCCCCTCCTCCCCAACCTCACCTTTTCCCCCCTCCTCCCCACCCTCATCTTTTCCCCCCTCCTCCCCACCCTCATCTTCCCCCCCTCCTCCTCCCCACCCTCATCTTCCCCCCCCCCTCCTCCTCCCCACCCTCATCTTTTTCCCCCTCCTCCCCACCCTCATCTTTTCCCCCCTCCTCCCCACCCTCATCTTTTCCCCCCTCCTCCCCATCCTCATCTTTTCCCCCCTCCTCCCCATCCTCATCTTTTCCCCCCTCCTCCCCACCCTCATCTTTTCCCCCCTCCTCCCCACACTCATCTTTTCCCCCCTCCTCCCCACCCTCATCTTTTTCCCCCACCTCTGCACCCTCATCTTTTCCCCCAATCTCCCCACCCTCATCTTTTCCCCCCTCCTCCCCACCCTCATCTTTTTCCCCCCTCCTCCCCACCCTCATCTTTTTCCCCCTCCCCACCCTCATCTTTCCCCCCCTCCCTATCCTCATCATCTTTTCCCCCCCTCCATCCTCATCTTTCTCCTCCTCCCCACCTCAACCCTCATTTCTCCTCCTCCCCACCCTCATCTTTCTCCTCCTCCCCACCTCCACCCTCATCTATCTCCTCCTCCCCATCTCTACCCTCATCTTTCTCCCCCTCATCTTTTTTCCCCTCCCCCTCCCCACTCTCATCTTTTCCCCCTCATCTTTTCCCCCCTTCCCACCCTCATCATCCTCCTCATCTTTTCCCGCCTCCCCGCCCTCATCATCCTCATCTTTTCCCCCCTCCTCCCCACCCTCATCTTTTCCCCCCTCCTCCCCACCCTTATCTTTTTCCCCCTCCTCCCCACCCTCATATTTTTCCCCCTCCTCCCCACCCTCATCTTTTCCCCCTCCCCCTCCTCATCTTTTCCCCCTCCCCACCTCATCTTTTCCCCCCTCCCCACCCTCATCATCCTCCTCATCTTTTCCCCCCTCCCCACCCTCATCATCCTCATCTTTTCCCCTCTCCTCCCCACCCTATCTTTTCCCCCCTCCCCCCTACCCTCATCTTTTCCTCCCTCCTCCCCACCCTCATCTTTTCCCCCCTCCTCCCCACCCTCATCTTTTCCCCCTTCCCCCCCACCCTCATCTTTTCCCCCCACCCCCCCACCCTCATCTTTTCCCCCCTCCCCCCCACCCTCATCTTTTCCCCCCTCCCCCCCACCCTCATCTTTTCCCCCCTCCTCCCCACCCACATCTTTTCCTCCCTCCTCCTCCTCCCCACCCTCATCTTTCCCCCCCTCCTCCTCCTCCTCCTCCCCACCCTCATCTTTCCCCCCCTCCTCCTCCTCCTCCCCACCCTCATCTTTTCCCCCCTCCTCCCCACCCTCATATTTTCGCCCCTCCTCCCCCCCACCCTCATCTTTTCCCCCCTCCCCCCCACCCTCATATTTTTCCCCCTCCTCCCCACCCACATCTTTTCCTCCCTCCTCCTCCCCACCCTCATCTTTCCCCCCCTCCTCCTCCTCCCCACCCTCATCTTTTTCCCCCTCCTCCCCACCCTCATATTTTCCCCCCTCCTGCCCACCCTCATCTTTTCCCCCCTCCTCCCCACCCTCATCTTTTCCCCCCTCCTCCCCACCCTCATCTTTTCCCCACCCTCATCACCCTCATCTTTTCCCCCTCCTCCCCACCCTCATCTTTTCCCCCCTCCTCCCCACCCTCATCTTTTCCCCCCTCCTCCCCACCCTCATCTTTTCCCCCCTCCTCCCCACCCTCATCTTTTCCCCCCTCCTCCCCACCTTCATCTTTTCCCCCCTCCTCCCCACCTTCATCTTTTCCCCCTCCCCTCCTCATCTTTTCCCCCTCCCCCTCCTTTCCCCCCTCCCCACCCTCATCATCTTTTCCCCCCTCCCCACCCTCATCATCCTCATCTTTTCCCCCTCTCCTCCCCACCCTCATTTTCCCCCCCCCCTCCCCACCCTCATCTTTTTCCCCCTCCTCCCCACCCTCGTCTTTCCCCCCTTCCCCCCACCCTCATCTTTTCCCCCCTCCCCCCCATCCTCATCTTTTCCCCCACCTCCCCACCCTCATCTTTTCTTCCCTCCTCCTCCCATCCTCATCTTTCCTCCCCCTCCTCCTCCTCCCCACCCTCATCTTTTCCCCCCTCCTCCCCACCCTCATCTTTTCCCCCCTCCTCCCCACCCTCATCTTTTCCCCTCTCCTCCCCACCCTCATCTTTTCCCCCCTCCTCGCCACCCTCATCTTTTCCCCCTCCTCCCCACCCTCATCTTTTCCCCCCTCCTCCCCACCCTCATCTTTTCCCCCCTCCTCCCCACCCTTATCTTTTCCCCCCTCCTCCCCACCCTCATCTTTTCTCCTCCTCCTCCCCCCCACCATCATCTTTTCTCCTCCTCCTCCCCCCCACCCTCATCTTTTCTCCTCCTCCCCCTCACCCTCATCTTTTCTCCTCCCCGCCCCCACCCTCATCTTTTCCCCCCTCCCTCATCTTTTCTCCTCCTCCCCCCAACCCTCATCTTTTCTCCTCCTCCCCCCCCCCCCTCATCTTTTCTCCTCCTCCCCCCCCCCCTCATCTTTTCTCCTCCTCCCCCTCATCTTTTCTCCTCCCCGCCCCACCCTCATCTTTTCTCCTCCTCCCCGCCCCCACCCTCACCTTTTCTCCTCCTCCCCGCCCCCACCCTCATCTTTTCTTCTCCTCCCTGCCCCCACCCTCACCCTCACCTTTTCTCCTCCTCCCCGCCCCCACCCTCATCTTTTCTCCTCCTCCCCGCCCCCACCCTCACCTTTTCTCCTCCTCCCCGCCCCCACCCTCATCTTTTCTCCTCCTCCCCGCCCCCACCCTCATCTTTTCTCCTCCTCCCGTTATTCAATAATTGGAGAGGCGCGTTCCCGCCCTTCAACCGTAATGACGGCAGAGACGGCGGAGAGGCATGGAAGTACGTATCGCGTACGGACGCTCCTTGCAGCACATGCACACTGCACTGTATTGAGGACTTTGGCTGCACTGCACCCTCAGGCCGTTTCTTTTCATTGCTTTGAGGTGAAAGTTGTTTTAAAATAGTTAAGAGAACTAAAGAGAACGTATTCAATATGTTACTATTTTTTTTTGCATTTAATAGTTTTAAACATAAACTGAACATACCACACTGCAGTTAAAATCCTAACCCATTGGTAAATGAGTGTTATTGGTGAATGCTCCCCTTGTATGGATATCTTCTCATCTTGTATGGAGATCTAAGTACTAAGTATGGAAGCCTGTTAAATGTATTATTGTGTGTGTGGAGAATTTTAGCCAACAATGTACACAGCAGTTTACAAAATGACAATACACAGTGAAACAAATTTAAAAAAAGGGATAAGCACAACACATAAAGGACAAAATAAGGCAAAGGGGGATCCGGCCCTGAAGGGCTTACAATCTAACAATAGTAAGCAATTAAGGGTAAAAGTGAAGTAATGCTTTGTTTTGACTTTTAATGTTCTATATGAAACCCAAACATGATCGGATTGTAGGACTTTTGCAGTGACACCTGTCATGAATCTGTGACTATATTGTGTGACTGAACTACACATTTTAGAATAACTCGGCGCCTGTTTCGGGTTTTGCAGGATTGCTCACTTATGTGTTAGGTTACTTGTCTGCAGATGCACACATAGGAGGGAAGAGTGGAGATACAGGTCATTTCTAATATTAGAAGAGTGAGCAGCTGCAATTGCAAAACAGAAACACTAGCTGCCCCTTTCTCATCCAGGGGAGTGTCTAAGCTGCTAATAAAGTCTGGTAAGTTTTGTTTTTTTCCCTTCTTTACTTTAAGAATGAGATATTGAAGTATGTTAGATAAATGAATACTATGTTTACCAAGTTTATTTGGAATAGCAAAATGCATCGTAATGCTTTGTCCAATCTGGTGTTAGACAAGGAGGATGGGGGAATAAGATTGGTCTCATTTCACTCTGGCTTCTTTAACCAAATACTACAGAGACTGGCTACTGTATATCATTGCAACACCTTATCCAATATATATTTTTTCAACCTGTTATAGTAATTTTTAAATAGGTTTCAGGGAAAAGTGAGTAGCCTACAAAAAAGGAAGGGGAAAGGGTATGATACAGACATGTCTATATTCAAGACATTCAGTTATATAATTCATGAAAATACACAAAAGGTTTCACATGAGCTATGCAAACAAAGAATCTTGCACTATATACAACTTTTTGGTCATTGGGTAAACGCTAAGTTAGAAATATGAACAAGAAAAGCAATGGTCTTCAGCACACAAAAAATAAAACGCACTAGAGTCCAAAAGAAAATGTGGAAAACTAGATAAAACAATATACGATTTTAATATGCATAAGCATAAAACATGCAGTCTATGGATAGTACAAAAAGACAAAGGTCTATGAATAAATCTACACTATGCACTATCTAAGACGGCTGGATGTTCCGGGCACCGCAGAGGGACTTCCCAAGAGAGGAGTTATGTTCCGAGCAGGGAGGAGAGTACCACGGTTTAGTAGGGACATGTGGGAATGGGCCTATAGAAGGGGTTCTTCTCTGAAACATTGCCCCCTTTTTTTTCATTTAGTATTTGTGCCCCCTTTGTTTTTTACCCTTTTGGTAGTGGTTTAGCTTTCTTGGTTTTGACCCCCTTTTTTTCTGATTCTCCCCCACCTTTATTTTTTTGCGCATCTTTTTTTGCCTCTCGCTATTTTCTTTACAGAAGCGGATGAGTATTTTTCTGTTTCGTATTACATAGCTGCAGATGTTTAACTGTCATTGATATTTTTGATTTATTCAGCTAGTCAATTTTTTTCTTTTTGGACTATCCATACACTTTGTTTTATACTTATGTATATTGTAAGTATATCTTTATTTATATATATCGCCATTAATGTACATAGCTCTTCACAGCAGTAATACACGTGACAATGATATAAATAACAAATAATATAAATAACACAAAGGGGAGAAGTGCTTCAGTCATAAAAGTAACATTTAGGAAAAGGAGACCCTGCTCTGAAGAGCTTACAATCTAATTGGGTGTTAGGAAGAACATACAGAGACAGTAGGAGGGCGTTCTGGTAAGTGCGTCTGCAAGAGGCTAAGGTTTATGTATGAGGTGTTAATTATCAGCCATGGAGCTACTTATATCCTTCCTTAAGCAGGTGTGTTTTTAGGTGGGTCTTAAATGGGGATACAGAGGGTGCTAGTCGAATATTGAGGGGAAGGTCATTTCAGAGGTGTGGGGCAGTAAGTGAAAAAAGTTTAAGGCAGGAGAGGGCTTTAGATTCAAAATTGGTAGAGAGAAGACAACCTTGAGTAGAACGCAGGAGACGGGATGGTGCATAGCGAGAAATTAGGGATGAGATGTAAGGAGGAGCAGAGTGTAAAGCTTTAAAAGTGAGGAGGAGAAATGAGTGTGTGATACGGGATTTGAGAGCAAGCCAGGAAAGGGATTTCAGCAGGGGAGACGCTGGGACATATTAAAATAGTATTCCTTTTTTTAATGTAGTTTATTCGTACATTTTCTTTTGAACTCTAGTAGAGTCTGTTTTATTTGCCGTGTGCTGAAGACCATTGCTTGTGTTGTTCATATTTATCAGGGTCTTGGGATTGTGGTTGTCTTCGAGCACTGATCGCTCTAGCTCGGTGTTGTATTATTAGTGGTGCTGTCTGACCCATACTTTTTGACTTAATTTGTAATATGTTTTAACGATTAAGAATAGTTAGAGGCCATCCAAGAGTTCCAGTTGTCACAGAATTTGTTCTAGGTCTCATTTACAATACATACAAGTCTCTCCATTAACATGACTTCTTAATTGATTAATTTTGAAATAATCTCCATTTTTAGAGGTTGCACTTTTTTCCAATGGTTAGTCATGGTGCATTTTACTGCTGTGAGAGATTCACGTTTGGGTATTTTTTAGTGATATGTGGGATATTTAAAAGAATAATACAATGATCACGGGAAACTTTCATTTTCAGTATGTCGTAGATGACCATAAATATTGTAAGATTATCGGACAATTCCACCAGATATGTACCCTTGTCACTGCAATTTCTCCAGCATGTTTGATACTACAGGAAACATTACATGCAGTCTCTCTGGGAGCAGGTACTATCTAAATAGGATCTTATATCCATTCTCCTTCATAATAGAGGTTTTTGCTGTTCTAGCAGAAATAGATCTCCATGAGTCAAGTGGAATCTCAAAACCTAGTTCTTTATCCCTTGGTAGCACTAATAAAATTGCTCCTGCAGAAGGTTTATATAAAATGGAAATGTATCCTTTCCTCTGGACACACTCTAAACATATTTGCTTTCAACCTTGTTAAAAACTGAAGCCAATCTAGTGAATGAAGAACTATGGGAATTGTATGAGTGTGCGTGTAATTAATAGGAGCAATCTCTCCTAGTGTGATCTGCTGTTTGCCTATTTGGTATGAAGCCAACCTGGTCTGGGTGGATAAATTGTAGAAGAAACTTAGCTAGTCTGTTGGCCAGAATGTTAGTGTACAGCTTTACATCTGTATTCATGAGAGAAATCGGTCTAAAATCTGAACATAAACAATGGTCTTTTCCCTACTTTGTAATTATAACAATCATGGCTTGAAGAGATTCTGGTGTGAGCTTGGTCGGTTGAACACATTAAATAGATTAACCAGGTGATGGGCCAATAAATTACCAAAACTATTGGTGTTAATTATTAAATCCGTGTGGGGCTTTAAGTTCTTTAATCATAAAGGTGACCTCATAAAGGCTAATAGGAGAGCTTAATTTTTTTTAATTTGTAAAGAATCCAATTGGGTGAGGGGAATATTATTTAAAAATAAATCTATACCAGATTTTTTAGATTGTTTTTCTGTATCTGTAAAGGGAAAACACAATCTGTGCTCAAGTTAAATAAAACTAGGTTAAAATAAAATAGAAAATCTTTAACTCTTCAGGGCCTCACCAAGGACCCCCACATAGACAAGAAGACAAAAAAGAACAAATACTGTACATTGATATATTACAAGCCACAATAGCCCCCAATTCTCACTTACATCTAAGGTAAGAAAAATGTACACACCAAAACAGGCATCAGTTTGAGCAAGGCTATGAGGGGTATATTCACCCTTATTTACAAATGTTATTAGCCAAATACAAAATAAACAATGTAGGTAATTTTTAACCAATCATTAGTAACATATATCATGAACAGAGTTATAATAAGAGACATTTTTATAATAATTGCTTTTTATAAAAAAGGGACAATATCTATTTTTTTATTTAGACCAAAGGGTACTTTAGTGTGAAAGTCATAGATCCATGACTATTCCCTCTGTAACAACAATATATTACGGCATCCACCTCTTTTGCTATGTGTTCTAAACCCATAAACCCAATTATCATCTGAGATCTGACTCCAAAAGACTGTTCATGGCCCCAAGGCTCAGCAAAGTATCCGGCCGTTCCTCCTCCTCTTACCGTGCACCCTAAAACTGGAACAATCTACCGGAGACTCTCACACCCACCACCAGTCTAAGTTCTTTCAAAACTAAAGCTGTCTCACATTTTAATCTGGTCTGTAACTGTTACATACGCCTATAATATATATCATCTTACTGTGCATGCAATGTCTTGTATATAATGTATATCCTGTTCACTTGTGTAACTACGTATTTGTAACCATGTATTATTTGTCATCATAACTCTATGCCCTGGACATACTTGAAAACGAGAGGTAACTCTCAATGTATTAGTTCCTGGTAAAACATTTTATGAATGAATGAATAAATAAAGCTATACTTTGTCAATTCACAAATCTTGGTGCAGAAGAAATTATTTTGGCAGATTATGCAATTTCTTCATTTTTAATTGTTTTTTGCATGTTTAATATTGTTCACGTGTTCTTTTATTCCAGTACTTCATGTTTGTTTGTTTGTTCCTATATATCTAAATGGCATGCACAAGTAATTTTATACATTTTGATTTGCAGTTTATCAAATGATTCACCTTGTTTTCCGTACCTGATGGCAACTTGAATAATTTTGTTGTTGATCAACAATCAGTGGTGTGCCAGCAACAGCAGTACTGAAAGGGAGGAAATATCCCGTGTTCCATTCGCGCTACAAAGATTGAATATACCCCTCAGAGCCTTGCTGAAACTGATTGTGCTGTTTACATTTTTCTTACCTTGGATCTAAGTGAGACTTGGGGAGTATTGTGGCTTTTAATATATCAATTTATTTTACTGAGAAAAGGTTGCGCTTGTACTTTATTTTTTATTTTTTATCTTTGTGTAAAATTCTAGAGAGATTGCAGTAGGCTTTAAAAGTACAGCTCAACCCCGTTATAGCGCGATCCGCTATAACGCAAATCCGCTTATAACGTGGTTTTAGCATGGACCTCGAATTTAAAAAAAAATTTAAATTAAAAAAAAAACATTTTTTTGCTCACTGCACACACTCTCACTGCACACACTCTCACTGCACACACTCTCACTGCACACACTCTCACTGCACACACTCTCACTGCACACACTCTCAGCACTCACTGCACACTGCACGCACTACCAGCACTCACTGCACACTGCATGCACTACCAGCATGCACTACCAGCACTCACTGCACACTGCACACACTACCAGCACTCACTGCACGCACTGCACAGCGCACTGCACAGCCCACTGCACAGCACCCCTCCCACTCCCCCTCCCTACCTTTGGTGTCGGATGCTGAGATCGGAGCGGAGCTGGCATCAGGAGGGGGGGATGGTGTGGATGCCGGTAGGGTGGGTGAGTGAGGAGCAGGCTGGGACTCGAAGGGCCGCGTGGGCTAGGCCCAAAACTGATTATGCTGTGGAGGGTGGGCGTGGAGGGCCGGTTGGTGTGGGGGCCTCGGGGGGGTGGGAGGAAGTGGATGCCGGTGGAGGGGGATGGATGCCGGTGGTGGGAGGTAAGGAGCAGACTGTGGCTGGACTCAGAGGGCCGCTGCTGGGGGACGTGTAGGGCTTCCGGCCACCTTCCTTCCTCCCTCCCTTCCTCCCCCCCTCCCTCCCGATCGGGTGCGCGGTGGCCTTTTTTAAAAAAAAATTGCGCGACCCCGGTTCTAGCGCAGTCGGATCGGTGGCCCCCGAGGATCGCGCTATAACGGGGTTGAGCTGTATGATTTTATTGCTATTGGATTATAGGATATTTTTCCCCAAGTGAGTTTTAATGGATCTTGATCTATTATTTTAATATCTTACTTTTTTAGCGTATTTTCCAATAAGTGACCTGCTTTGTTGCCTTCAGTATAACATTTTTGTGTAATCCACTTTAGGGAGCATTCTATTTTATCCAAAGAGAGGGGGTCCAATTTTGATCTGAGAGTTGACATTTCTTTAGATATCGATGTTTGAGCGAACGTTTATTTTCTAACTCCAATATGCCTATATTTTCCTGCAAGAGGACAATGTCTGGCTCTCTGGTTCATTTTAATATGTGA
The DNA here is from genome assembly GCF_040206685.1 of Ascaphus truei. Taxonomy (NCBI): domain Eukaryota; kingdom Metazoa; phylum Chordata; class Amphibia; order Anura; family Ascaphidae; genus Ascaphus; species Ascaphus truei. Next base: position 289,257,854 of record NC_134486.1, on the reverse strand, counting down.
AGAAAGGTTAATGAGAAGCCCTCACATTACTGCTATGTGTTCCCCCCAGAATGTGTTTTCACTTACCTCTGTTGTTTTGTTTATGGTGTTTCATGAGATGAGAAATGATGTTCTGAGAATCAAGAAGAGCACCATTAAGTCTCCAGTGGGGACAAGAATTAAACAAGAAATTACTGTGAATTACAGTTGAAATAGGTGGATGGTCTGACCAGTTGATTAAGCCTATATGAGCTGATCCGATGGAGGAGGCCATCCTTTGCCAATCTAACTAGAAACAGAAATGATTAAACCCCTTTCACTCTCTTATATCCTACACTTAGAATTGACCTCCCTTCCCCTCCCACCATTCATTACACAAAACCCTTTGATGTGTTTAGGAGATGGGAAAAATTAAGAGTTACATTTTAAACAATCGTGAAGGCTCAATTAAGGGGGGAGTTTCAGCTCTTTAATAATCGTTTGAAAAGGTTTTGCTTATGCTATGGGAAATAGACTCTTTGGGTAGAGGCTTAAAGTATGAGGACTACATGGGTCCAAAAAACATCTGCTGTGAAACTGTTAGTTTCTGTTTTGTCATGAAGTTGATGTTCCTATTAGGCTGAGGACCCGCTGCGGTCGGGCGGCACGCACGCGAGCCACCAGCCCCTTACCTCCAGTCTGGTGGTCCCCGAGGCCTCCTTCTGACGTGGCTCACTACGTGCTGTGACGCGCCAGCCGGCCGGAGCTACAAGGCTCTGGCGATCAGAAGCACTGACGCGGCACGTGGGATGCGAGGGAGCCAATGGGGAGGAGGGAAGGAGGCGGCTTGGGAGGGAAGTGTGTCAGTGTGCAAAATGTACCGCAAAGTAGATGGCCCGATCTATCCCTCTCCTCCCGGACACACAACCCCCCTCCTGCTGATCCACAGCCTCTGCTCCTTCACCCACAATCTCCTCCACCCCTCTCCCTGGGCTCAATGGCCGCCCCCCCCCGACTTGTTTTGGCCATGCCCCCCCCCCCCCCTTGCGACGAAAAAAGGTTTACTGCAGATTGCGGAGAAGTGACTTACACGCGCCGCCGGCAAGCAAGGCGGCTGTGTGGACGCGTGCAGCGGGGCCTTGGCCTTAAGGATAAAAGAAAAAGGAGAGATTGTAATCCAAGTTTTGTTGTCAATTAATTAATGCACAATGATAGGGATTCTGAGAGGGGGAGGAATTATATTAGTAATTGTTGATATACTTTGTACTTCTCTTCAGATAAAGTACTGCTTTTGCTCTTCACCAATCTGGATAGTCAAGATAATTGTAATTTATACAATGACTCGCCTCTCAATTAAATAAGTGTTAAAGAGAGATATTATAGTAGAGTGACGCAAAGAACCCAGAATCATGCCAGAGAGTTTTATGGATTCTACACTGCGTTGCCTTTCTCACTTGATGCAAGAAGATCAAGACGTCTCATGGCTTTACCTAATAGTCGTGTTCATGAGATCGTAAGTCATGATCATGAAAAAAGGAAGGCACTCTAAGCCTATTGATAAATACCATTCTTATGAACCTGAAACACTAATAAACATTAGAAATGATACACCACTAAACCTATTTTCAGCTAGTTTTGAAATGATAAAGAAGGATGGGAGTGGAACATCAGGTTGTGCTATTCCAAGATATGCAGATACCAAAAGGATTACAAATTAATTTGAATGCACTTCATTTTCTCTTATACTTTTAGCATTAACATCATTAATTCATGAAGGATGTCGCCTGCATTTAATGAATGATCTAATGTTCAATAAAACCCCTGCACGATATGTTATCCTTACTAATGGACTGACATGTATGAAAAAAAACAGAATAGGGTTGGTAAAAATAAAAGCATATGTTTAAAATAATGTCAAATCTTTATTGCCCTGCTGGTTCTATCGATCAACAATCAAACTTGAACATGAATGTGAGTGAGGAGTGTCACGGTAGATCAGACTTGTACAGTAATCACTAACACTAGGCTGAATGAGCGAGTTATGTAAACAATACCGGTAGTTTATTCTGGCCAGAGCCAAGCAGGGCAATAACTCACCAGAAACACTGGGTACAGGTAATTCCTAAGTGCTGGGTGCTGCCGGAGCTAGATCACCCAGTACGTTGTCTTGATCATCCGTTCACAATCCCAGTAACTAGGCATAACTGCCTCTGGTCAACAGTTCACTTTTCCAGTTGGCCTCCAGTCACTGAGACCAACCATGAACAACTCTGGAGCCTTGATTGGTGTCCGCTTCTATAGATCCCAGACTTCATCTGAAAACATGGATGTTGAGCTGTACAATCACCAGACACCTGTCCGAGGACTCAACTCGAAGGACGAATCAGGAACATGGGCAGTGCCAGTGCCGAAGGATAGCCCCAGGAGGCAGGGCTTTGGGAGTCACTGCACCTGACTAGTGCCTGACTCATTGTATGCAAGCCACTTGACTATGGCTCGTGGCCCAAGCATACAATAAGTTACACAGAAAACACATAGAAACAAATGTGCATTATAAACCTGATAACATCACACAGTAAACCTTCTAGAGATCCCTAACCTCCGGTTACATATTACACAGGCTGGCAATAGTTTTGTAGCCTAGAGATGGCCATTCTGACCCTATACCTGGGTCACCATCTTGGCAGTAGTGCTGTCCTCTATAGAAGCTCATAAGATAGCGGTGTCACTGATAACTGACATCTTTGCTAGGATAGGTTTCCCTAGCGAGATCCTAACCGATCAGGAGACGCAGAAGGAAGGCAGAGACTGAGAAGCTGATTTGCAGCACAGAGCGGTGTCGCAGGTGTCTATCAGTTTTTTGCCCTTCAACCTTCTTGGTGCGTGGACTGCTTGATCTGATCTGTTCCATGAAGGATGGGTGGGGGAGAATGCGACAAAGCCCACCTCATCAGAACAAGCATCTGGGTCAGTGCCAGATTAAGACCCTCTGGGTCCACTCGGCACCAAGACTTTAGGATCCCTCCTCCAGTGTCACAGCGCTTTACAATGCGACACTGCAGTACGAGGGCCACAACAGAAAAGGTAAGAGACACCTCTCCCTCTCTGGCATAATGGTAATGGGAAGATTTATAAATATGAGCTGCTGCTGGGTTGGCGCGAGGTGGGCTCGGGGGATGGGGGAGGGGTGCGAGACTGGCGGGCAGCTACTGCATCCCCCGTGGCTGCTGCTGGGTTGGCGCACGGAGGTGGGTTTGGGGGGGCGGGGTGCGAGGCGGGCGGCTGCAGCATCCCCCGTGGCTTCTGCCTCCCCGTGGCTGCTGCCTCCCCGTGGCTGCCGCCTGGGGAAGGAGGCTCACGCGGGGATCCTGGGTTGGTGCTTCCCAGCCCTCCGTCACATGTTGGGAGGGGGGGGCAGGCCCACACGCAGCAGGCTGGACACCCTGCTTGCCCTTCGGGACCTCGGCTCTGCGCATGGGGAATTTTTTTTTTAGAGTATTTTTTTCCCATTTAATATGAGCATCAATACAATCCGCACGCTGACAAGTGATTAGCTAAGTTGCCGATCAATGCGCTCTCTTGGAATCGATCGCTGAATATTCAGCTCGGGGGTCCTTTAAATCAATGTAAGTGCTGAAAAAGAGTACCCATGATGCAAAGTTCTGTGTGGAAAATCATGTGACCAGGCAGTCAGTAAATACAATTGGTGCACTGCTAGAGAGATAGCAAAAGGGGTGTGCTAGAGCCTTTCTCAGAAGAGGAAGGGGATGTGACTTTGTTATTGGTTTTCTATAGAAACAAAAATCCTTGTTATATTAGAATACATTAAAAATGTCTTTAAAAATAGTTTTTATTTTTAAAAATGCTAAAACGCTACAAGTATTTTCTCATAGTTCAGAACTGATTTATTAAAAAAACCACGTAGGATTATTGCTTGAACTGTAGCTTTAACTGCCTGTGAATCTTTATTGGGCTGCACTACCATCCTTTGGTCACAAGATGGGGATGTGTTGCATTGCAATTCAATCCAATGGAAAAACATGTTTCTTTGAATACAATTAAACAGTGGGGTGAATGTAAAGATTAGTAAAAGTTTAAACATTAAATATTGTTGAAAAGGATTTTTACGTTTGTTCGATGTTTGGGTAGTCAGATTAGTCCTGCTACCTTGACAAGGTTGTTAGACTTGAATCATATTTTGATCAAAAGATGCAACCGAATGACTCATTTGTTACAGACTTAGGTTCTAAATGTAATAATGTCACTAGCATACTGTATTTTAGCCCAATTGGTAGGAGTGCAGGAATTGTTCTTTGTTTTACATAATAAACATAACTCCTGATTGTCCCAAGTCCAACAACACCGCTGTAAATTCTGAACGAAAGACAAGTTTACATGCAGAAAATGCTTTAATGAGGGTGACAGATGTGATGTCCCTGAATAATGTAGCATTGGTGGGTACAGCCTGCAGAAATATATATACTTCTGGGAGTTACCCTCTTGACCAAGATGAAGCTGGGATCTCAGAAGAAAATAGTCTTGGGACAAGTCCTAAGTGCAAACATCCAAAAGACTACTCTTCTTTTAAAACAAACAACACAGCTTTAACAGCAACTAATCATAGAGCTATTATTTTGCAAACTGCTTTCCAATTCCCAAGAGGCAACTCTCGCATTACCTATCTGGAAACTGACCTTGATGTAATGTCATTTAAAACAGATGTTCAATCTGTATTTTGCTTTCTTTATAAATGTTAAAGTCCCAAAGCCTGCATTATTCACATAGCAAATCCTGGTGTTTATTCTAACGCGTTCCAACCCAGCAAGTAGCACAGAGCTGCTTTCCAAGCAGAGTTCAAAGAAACTCATCAAATAAATAAGTCTTATCCTAAGCCTCTCAGATTAGGGTTTTTGAAGTTCATTGATGTTGCAAAGTGGAAGGAATTTCTCAACCATGTGAATGTGGGGCTTAGACTCTTTTAATCAATACAAAAAAAACCTATGGAGATGAAAATAACTATTGTAAAGCATTGTCAATAAATATTTTAACATATTTTTAAATAAACCAATAAAAATAAACATGCTGACCACTAGTCAGAAATGATTTTAAGAGAACTGGAGATTACATTTTTGTCCTGTTATGTATTAAAAAATCTATACTCAGGGCGTGGCCAGGAGCTGAACGAGCTGGTCATAGATCTGTATAGCTCCGCAAACATACTTGCAGAAATCCTCTGGAACCCCACTAAAACCGAGGGAAAACCCCCCTAGGAGACTGCCCAAAAGCCGCCAGTGCAGATAACTCAGTCCCTGGCCCCACACATCAACCCAAAAGGGGAGAAAAAGCCTTACTTGAGCGGATCATACACAGCTCCCCTCTCCCTGGAGATGGCCTCCGGGACCGCGCGGCTCATCTAAAGGGACGATCCTAACCACGGCAAATGGCCAAAAGTTCCAGTCAGTCATAGCAGGAAAGAAGGTTGTTCAACAACACGACTCGCCGCCGGAAATCCAAGCGGAGCTGACTACAGTTTACAAACAATACTCTCCAGACTGCAAGTATCACATTGCACCCCACACACACTTTCCCCCTTTTTTCTTGACCCTGCATGTCCCCGACACCCCAAACGCAGAGTCAATGGCCCAAAGCACCAGACGGCACTACCCCACTCCACGTTAAAATTCCCCAAGGTTATTTTTGTTCCCCCCCAATGTTCTCCCCAGTTCATCCACACTGGAGTACATCTAAAGGCACACAACATGGCACAACCAAAACAATAGTTGGGATACGGTCCCGCAATCCGAAAAATCTCTACAGGGCACCCCCTAACAACAAGCTCCCTCCGGCAAACACCCGCGCACGAAATTTTAAACCAACATATGGCTAAAGTACTAAAAATAACAACGCAGAATGTCAGAGGACTGAACTCTCCCATGAAAAGGAGACTATTGTTCAGAGACCTCAAAAGCAGACAAAGCGATATACACATGATTCAAGAAACACACCTGAATAGAGCAGACATGATTAGGTTAAAAGACAAAAAATTTCACCAAATTTATCACTCACCAGCGACAGACAAGAAAGCGGGAGTAGCCATCCTGATTAGAACTAGTATCCCCTTTGTAGTAGAAAAAATAAAGAGGGACAAGGCCGGGCGACTGTTAATTGTATCAGGTAAACTAGGCACGATAGAACTAACACTTGTAAGCCTATATGCCCCCAACACAGATCAAGAAAGCTATATTAATGAGGCTCTCGAGATGATAAGCCAATATAAGAAGGGTTACTTAATAATTGGAGGGGATCTTAACACTGTTATAGACTGCAATAAAGATCAGGCGAAGCTCAAGGGCAAAGAGCAATACTGGAGACGGAAAAGCTCAACCGCTCTAAAACAAAGCATAAGACTGGGTGGGCTGGTCGACGCATGGAGGCTAATGAACCCCATAACCAAAGGGTTTACTTTCTACTCACCCCCGCATAAACAATACACTCGCATTGATTATATACTTGTATCTAGTGAACTGGCGGAGAGGATAATAAAGGCAGAAATAGACAATATAACATGGTCAGACCACGCCCCGGTTACACTAATCATAAGAGACCTACACCAAAGACCGACGGGCACACAATGGCGAATGAACGACCTACTGCTCAGGTTACCAGACACTAAAAAAGCTATAGTAAAGGCTCTACTTCGCAATAAATGACAACGGGCAAATCAGCGACTGTACACTATGGGCGGCGCATAAAGCTACGCTCAGAGGCAAGATAATCAGTATTGCCTCCCATAGGAAAAAGGAGAAAAACAAAAGGATAAATAAACTAAACAATAGTATTAGAGAAAACGAGGAGACCTACCAACAAGGCCCAACAGACATAGTTAGAGCAGCGATAGACAAGGATAGATTGGAACTTAAAAATATACTGATTGAAGATACTGAAAAAGCAATGAGATGGACAAACCAGATCTTTTACGAAAAAAGCAATAAGGCAGACAGGCAATTGGCGGCAAAACTCCGCAATAAAACAGCAAACCTCAATATATACAGCATAAAAACCAAACAAGATAGCCTAACACACAATCCGGTTGAAATCAATAAAGAGTTTGTCCAGTATTACAGTAACTTATACAACTTGACAAACCCCGATAAAGCTAACAAGAGGCTCGAAGCAAAGCTAGACGAATATATAAAAAACACAAAACTATCCAAACTAGACGAGTCAGAATCAGCCCAACTTGGAACCCCGATAACAGCAGAGGAGGTCTCAGCAGCCATTAAATCTCTCAAGAACTCCAAAGCCCCGGGCCCAGACGGGTTCACTAATTTCTATTACAAGAAATTCGAACACACGTTGAAGCCATATCTGATCCGCTGGTTCAATAAGATACTAGACGGAGAAGCACCACCAATAGAGTCCCTAAAGGCCTCTATCATTGTAATACCAAAGGAAGGAAAAGACCCAACGTTATGCTCCAGTTATAGGCCCATCTCTCTGATAAATACAGACATAAAACTATTCGCCAAAATTTTAGCAACCAGGTTGAACAGAGTATTAAATTCCTTGGTGCACCCCGACCAAGTGGGGTTCACCCCAGAACGGCAGGCCTCTGATAACATCAGGAGAGTAATCAACATTATCCACAACAGTAACAAAAACCAACGTCCTACCCTGATTCTAGGGTTAGACGCTGAGAAAGCCTTTGACCGAGTGGCCTGGCCCTTTATGTTCCGGGTATTCAGAGAGATGGGCCTACATGTAAACTTTATTAAAGGCATTAAGGCGCTATATTCCAACCCAATAGCCACAGTTCGCACCTCAGGTTACACATCAGAACCATTCGCAGTTTCTAACGGTACCAGGCAAGGGTGTTCACTCTCCCCAATGCTATTCGCTTTGTGCATAGAGGTATTAGCCTCAAGAATACGAGAGAACGAAGGGATAGAGGGTGTCCCTATAGGAAACAATATATATAAAGTGTCGCTATTTGCGGATGACACTTTACTCTCCCTGACTAACATAGATACCTCATTAAAAAACCTATTTGACACGCTAGACGAATTTGGCACACTCTCAAACTTTAAAGTGAACAACACAAAATCAGAGGCTATAGGCCTGCACATACCTCCAGAACTAGAAAGCGCACTAAAGAAAAAATTCCCAATAAAATGGATGTCAGACAAGATGAGATATCTAGGAATATACATTACGAGAACATATAATGATATGTACAGAGCAAACTACCCGAATCTTATTAAAAACCTGAAAAAAGACCTGGAATCCTGGTCAAGATACCAGATATTGTGGACGGGTAAAATAATATCAGTGAAAATGAACCTACTACCTAGAATACTTTATCTATTCCAAGTGCTCCCAGTAACGGTTCCAACCTATGTAATAAGGGATTTGGAAAAAGAGATAACTAAATTTATATGGAACGGTAGAAAACCTAGGATAAAGAAGAAACTGATGGCTCTCTCCCAGGCAAGAGGCGGCCTGGGCCAACCAGACTTAGCAAAGTACTATGAAGCGGCTAGACTAAGTCCGCTAATCTATTGGTCCGCAGCCCCAGGGAAAAAACCGTGGGTGGATATAGAGAGAGCGGAAGCAGGGACAAAGGAGTTAGCATACAAAAGGAAACTTATCAAATAGTGGCGCTCTAAATATTCAGATATCAATCATATAAAGTGAAAAAACAGTGATACTTATGTAAACATATAAGGAGATGCAGCTGTGACCCGGTTGAGGTTTGCTCGGTCAATCCTCTTGATATGAAATGGCGATGGGAGTCCATATACACGGGGAAACACTGATTTCTGCACCTTCTGGGAACTGAGTGAATGCCTTAAAAGATACCTTTATGTGCCTGCAAAACCTCACACGTTTGTGAGTATATTTAGAGAGCAGTGTCATCACTATTTGAGTTCACTAATTGTATTTGAAACAATATTGCACTATTATTATTTTATTCTTTTCACATATATTGCGCTTCCCGGAGACTTCATCGCCATTACAAAGGAGTTAGCGTCTCTTCTATGGGTAAAAAAGGGGAACAGACAAACAGCCTATAGAGCCCATCCAGTCTTACTGCATTCCCTAAACATCTGGGATAAAAACTGCAAACACAGGCAAATCTTCATCCCCTCACCCCTAACACCCATTGGATCCAACCCCGAATTCACCCCAGCTCACAACTCAAATATCTTTAAGCAATGGGACGAGAAGGGGCTCTCTAAGTTAGGAGACATGCAACAAGGAGGAAAAGTTAAATCATTCATGGGAATAAGAGAGGAATATAACATCCCAACCACACAAATATTCCAATACATACAACTGGCACACTATGTTTCCTCAATTCAACCAAGTGACACTTGGAATAGGCCACTCACCAACTTTGAGAGCCTATTCCAAAGAGGTCAATACAATAAAGGGACGATTGCCCAACTCTATCAGGTACTTTTAAAACAATATGATGACCAAACAAGCAAAAATATTCTAGACTGGGAACACGACATAGGAAACTCCCTAGAGGAAGAGGTCTGGGCAGAAATCCACGAAAGGACAGCTAAAGCTTCCCGATGCTCCCTAATCAGGGAAACAAACCTGAAAGTCCTACACAGATGGTACTAGACACCAGCCCGCCTCCATTCCTTTTTCCTGCTAACCTCCCCAATGTGCTGGCGTAATTGCGGTCAAATAGGCACATTTAAACATATATGGTGGTCCTGCCCCAAAATCATCCTATTCTGACGTGACGCGGGACATTTCAATGCAGAGGGATACCGGCACCCCATAAAGAGGCCTGTATCTCGGGAAGCAGGGGGTCCCCGGACATAAAACCAACGTGGTTCAGCTCCGGAGACCCCCTGCATCTCTACACTATTAAAGAAATGGATATTTAAATTAATATGTAAAAACACATCAATACACGCCCCCCCACCCCCGCCCCCTGCCCAAATCCATACAGTACAGTAATGGGCAAATTAACTATTATCCAGATATGGATAATATATTATTTGCCCATTATTAAACACTGCAGTCGCATACATAAATAAAATAAATAAATACAGTTATACTTACCACAACAGCAGGTCCTTCTGTCCTCCGTTGCCAGAAAGCATATATTGAAAAAAAATACATTCTAATGGTCCCTAACCCCTTAATCACCTACCCACCCTGACCCGGGAGGCCTAAGCACACACCCCAGAATGATTATACCCATCCTATACCCATTGAGTAGTATAGTGGTACATCATACCCATATAATAATAATATGGGCATGATAAGCCTCTATAGCACTCAATGGGCACCCTAATTAAAATACAGTAATACACAAGACACACAGTAATAAAACCTAACTATACTCCCAAAAAACACACTTCACTAAATAAAATCAGTAGCCAGCTAATCCAATCAATAGAAGCAATTACAACATCAACAATGAATTAATCAAACCATTACCCAATCAAACCAATTAATCCCTAAAGCAACTCAAAATGAATAGTAACACTAACCAATGTAAACAATGAATTAATCCTACATTAATTAATGTAACCATTAAAAGACAAATAAATACATTAAAACTATCTCTGAAGTATCCATAAAACACATTAGCTAACATAATATAACTTTAAGTACAAGCGAACACCAATCGCAAACCTTTTAATACATTAACCATAAACAAACAATCACATCCACATCAATAACAAGCGAGAAATGCCCCGCAAATATTGGCATAATAATGTATTAATCTGTACCCGAAAGAGGTACCGATTAATATATTATCAGTCAATGTGCCTCCCCCAAAAAATCAAAAAACACACCCAAAAAATAGACCTGTAAAAAGAGACATTTACAAACATAGAATATCTTACTTACCATTAGAAGCGGTGGCTCTCCGACTCCCGGGGAAACAGGAAGCTCACGTACCTTGAAGGCCTCCAACAGCATCCGATGCCATCATCCATCAGGATCCGGCTCAGGTACCCCAAACTTCTTTTTCTTTCTTTACTCACCGTCTTCTTTCTTCATCTGTCAATCCATAAAACCCCATGTTAAATCCCAGCCGATGCTGTCTCGTCAGCTTCTTGGGCTCAAATGAGGCGTCACGGCCTTAAATATGGCTTGTGACGTCACATTTACCCTCACAATGGTTAACAGCCACCTGATTGGCTGTTAAAACCATGTGCAGACTTAATTTTATTTTTTTTGCTGTGATGTCACTTAAAGGGAATGATGCCAGCCAATCAGAATGGCTGTGCTTCATTTACCTTTAACATGACGTCAGTAAATCCAAGATGGCCACTGTGTCACAAGGTATTTCAGCCAATCAGCGTGTGGAATTGGTTCCCATTGTGAATTGGATTTGGGGAGAAAATCGTTTTTTAGGGCTGCGATGGGCTGCGACACCCGACTCGCTGGTCTCTGAATAGCGGGAGTTTATCAACCCTCCGAAAATGGTCGATAAGGGCCTGATCGCTGCTCAGTCAGCGAATTTCGGACGGAGATAAAAATTTTGCGTCGATACAGGCAGTTATCGAGCACTTATCGAGGCTATCTGAATACCAGTAGCCATTTTGGTCGATAAGTGCTCGATAAGGGCCTTATCGAGGCTTTCTGAATAAGGCCCTTAGTGTTTTATGACTACTAGTAACGCTTAACTTAATTACGTGGCGGCCCAGGTGGTAGAACCCAGGAAGGCCATTTGGTTTTACATTTGGTTACATTGTTCTGTACTTGCTAGTTTCTCAAACACTATTCCTGTTTGGCCAAGTCTTGAAACAGTGTGTTTTATCTGGTCTGGGTGCATGGGATGGGTGAGGCAACGGGCCCGAAGGCCAGTACCATAATAACAGGTCAGGGATAGAAAGTTACATTTGAATCTGTTGTAAAACGTTTTGATTTTAGCAATGGTTTCATACACGAGTCAGTCTCCCAAGATGCTGTGGATGCAGCACTGGCATCTAAAACGAAATCAATGTAGTTTGCATTGCAAAAATGAAGAAGGCTCTCTAACGGGACAAAGTGTCAGATTAACGTTGGAGGGGAGGCTGAAAGATATATGTTGCTTTTATATCCTTGCAGAATAGTTTGTGCTGAGTGGAAAGAATATTGTAAGAGTTAAAATGTATGGAGGAAAGCACAACTAATGTGAGACACATTTTAGTTTTCAGAGGAGGCTGTCTCTCTGGATGTACAGCAATGGACAGTACACAACTCGTAGTGCTTTACCCAAAGCTACTGGTGTTTCTTACAATATCTTCATTTTCCTCTCTAACATACCTCTTTTCTCAGCACCAAACAAACCTTGTTTGTTTTACAGGTTGTACCTGTCTATAATATCCAGGTACGGGATGCATTGCAGTCTCCAATCTTTTTATTTTTTATTTTATTTTATTGTCTTCTGTATGAACTAATTTGTTTTTTTTTATTATACAGTGTTTATAACATTTGTTTTTCAACCATTCATTTATACTGTAACACCAATAAGAAAAAACAATCTGTAAATAAGTGGTGTTTCAGCGCAAAAAAAAACTTATTTCAAGTGCAAGTGATAATTACTTCATTTTAGTGATAAGATATATAATATATTTGTGAAATTATAAAGTATAAGAGGGTAAAATTAAATACAATCTGTTTGATAAATGTGAGGTGCTGCTCCAAAAATCCTTTCCAGGGTCAAAAACTCAAAATAAAGAACAAAAAAAGGAGTGCAGCTCTCGTGGAACATGTGAAAAAGAGAAAAAACACAAAACAGTGCAACACGTATGACAAAAATATTGAAAGATCAATTAACCAGCGTCAAACACACTCAATTATTTCCAGCATTGGTGGAATACAAGATGTTGGTCTGTTTATAGGCAGCGGTCAAAGAATGACCCCGGGGTGTATCGGATATGAAAAAGATAACATGCCAACATAGCATAATTCTGTAAAACACTTTATAGACAGAGAATAAAATCAATGTTCTTACAAACTACATTGAAAAATAGCGTTCTGTATTCACAGGCAGTACCAGCATCACTCAGCAGCCTCCAACGTGGAATCAATCAATCAGCCAGGCACTGAAGTAGTCCTTGGGGTGTCAATGCAGGCTGGACAGGATCCTCTTGGGTTCAGCAATGTGAAAACGACCGCCATACATGTTTCACCTGGCAACCGGCTTTTCAATGTACAGTTTGTGAATACATTGACTTTATATACTGTCTATAAATTTATTTTATTTATTTATAAAATGTTTTACCAGGAAGTAATACATTGAGAGTTACCTCTCGTTTTCAAGTATGTTCAAGTGTTTTTACAGAATTATGCTGCAGTATGTTGGCATTTTATCTTTTTCATATCCGACACACCTTGGATTCATTCTTTGATCCCGGCCTATACATAGACCTCCATCTTGTATTCCTCCAATGCTGGAAATCATTTGTGAGTGTATTTGACGCTGGCTAATTGATCTTTCAATATTTTTGTCATACTGTGTTGCACTATTTTTGTGTTTTCACTTTTCACATGTTCCATGAGAGCTGCTCTCTTGTTTTGTTCTTTATTTTGTAAATAAATTAAGCCCTGAAACATTGTGCTACTTTGTATCTCATGTTTGATCACTAAACCAAGCAAAACATTACACTGAACAACTCTCTATTATGATTGTGCGAGAAATGGAACTTTCTTTTGTGAATGCTGGGAAATGTATGTCTTTCTGAGTAGCTGAGAGGAGCACTAGGAAACATGATTTATCCTCTTCTGCTGGCTGCTACTGGTATAATTAGCAATATTCTGTTTTGTATTAATACTGCTTTCTTTTTTTCTATATGGATGATACGCCGCTGGGGGGGAAAAAAAAAAGGTGATAAAGTGCACCTTTTTATGTTTTGTACAGGAATGATACCCTTTCTTTCATATGTATTAGCATTATAGGGACTTTTGTAATTTTTTCAGGAGTACATAAAAGGGGTTTTCTTTCACTTATATAGACAATGAAACGATTATTTTTTTTTTATAATTCAAAAGGTTGAAATCACAAAGCATTACTGACCATTTTAAAACATGCTTTATTTCCCTGTTTTTCTAGAAAACAGAGGGATTCAGCCTTAAAAAATATTTTGATATTTCTATCTTAAAATGTAGACATTTAATTGGTACATTGATAGTACCATTTAAAATAGCAAAGTACCACATAGCTTATGCAGTTATTATTATATATGCATATTATTTATTATAACAGTATTGCAGTGTTTTGACGGTTGGCGGCCTTGGGGAGAATTAGAACAATATTATCTACTTTATCTTAAAGTAAACTTTAGGAATGTATTCAGGAAACGGCTAACATTTAATATTGCATCCAAAGCAGTTTAAAGTTTAAACCTTAAATCAGATATTAATTGTTACATAATCTCCACACAGTAACTCATTAACTCCCCTGAACCAGTCAAACACAGACTTATGCAACCCTTGTGCTGAATCTCTCAGTAATCTCACATCATTGTCCGACATTATAACTGTATTTCACTTCAGAGCTGAATGAGTTAATGTTCCTCGCTTGCGTTTTCGCTCTCGTTTCTAACTTTTACTTACAGACGACTACCCTTTCATTTAATTTTTCAAAACTAATGTATGATATTACAATTAGGGGGGAATTTCACATTGGGCCGGGCCTAGGGCGTCAAAATATTGGTGCGACAAATTTTCTGTGCGTTCTTCCCCCCCCCCCCCCATAGACGGTGGCCCCGCTCTCTTCCCCACTGATTGCCGGGGCAGAGCGTGGGGCCTCTGTAAAGGTCTCTTACCTTCTCCTTCGCGCCGCCCTCCTCCTGTAGCATCGCAGATTCACATGGTTACGTGTGGCCATGACACTGACGTCACATGGCGGTGCGTTGTCATGGAAACGTGTTGTGGCGTGATTTGACACTGCGACGCTGGAGGAGGCGGTGTTACAGTAGGCGGCGGCGGCACTGGTGGCAAAAAAGGTAAGTGTCTATGGGCGGCACAATTTTCAGTTCGCCACTGATTCAATGGGTGTATATGGTGGTCTTTTTTTTTTTTCTAGTTGATTTATTGGTTTGCTAGTTACTGTAAATGACCTTTAAATATTTAATTGATTATAAGCATAAACAAGTACAGTACTACGTTTTTTTGTTTTTATATCGGAAAGGTGGACAATTCTGATAAGTATCCAATGTTTGGCCACAGAAATTATATGCAGTGAATTATATTGTGCAGAGATAGACAAACTTTTCGCCACAGTTCGAATCCTCTGTAAAATGACTTTTCTTCACAAGTTCGACTTTTTTTCGCAATTTTGTCCTAAAAGGTTTGAAAAAGCATTGCAGTTACTTTCATTGAGACCTATGAAATATGAGTTTTTGAGAGAGAAAAGATGGGAAATGTGCTAATGTTAATCATTTGAATACACTTTGCATATTTCCTAGGTATGTTGTGTGTTCCTTTTTATGCACATGTCTCTCCACGTGTTGTATAAAGGTGTACTTAGGGAGGTATATAAGTAACTTGGGCCTTACGAAATTAAGACTTTGCTGTCTCTCCCAGCAAGATCCATAATTCAGGGCCCGAGTACATGTAACTGCAAGGTTTTCATTTAAATTTGTCGAAGAGAACTTTTGTGGATCAGGGTCTCAGGTGAAATTGTAATCTTCCACACGTTTTGTGAATGACAACATGTTTTAACAAATGCTTGCAGGTTTGCGAAGAAATTAAAAAGTTCAGCCCAAAGTGTGCAGGACGAACGTTAACGCCTATCGTCGAACTCCAATTGTGTAAAACTTTTGAGAAGTGCCAATCATGGAGGATTTATACAACTTACAACTGCAGTGACCAGCTATTCATGAATAAGGGTTAGGGTATTGTGAGCTCTGTAATTATGGTTGCTAATATTTGCCTTCTGTACATCTCAAGGAAGGGCAGCTTTTACCCCACTGCCCCCTTCTATTTTGCATTGGCATTACATTACATTAACCCTGTTCTTTTAATATAACCATGTATTGTTATAACACTGTGCCCAGGACATACTTGAAAACGAGAGGTAACTCTCAATGTATCACTTCCTGGTAAAACATTTTTATAAATAAATTAGAAAATGCTTGTATCCTCGTGACTATGCCCTATAAACCAGCGCTGCGCGAACTTTTTTCAGCTGCCGCCCCCTTCCTGAGAGCCACAGTGTTTGCGCCTCCCCTCCCCCGAAGGCAAGGCTTCAAATGATGTTGATCATTTGATGCGTGTTGTCAAGGTGACGCGTGACGTCACCTGACCCCGCTGCGTCATTTGACGCCGCGTTGCCATGGCGACGCATCATTGAATATCCGGCTGCCAGTAGGTAAATGATGTTACAGAGGCCTCACGCTTCTCCCGGCATTAAATTAAATGCCTGGGGGAAGAGCGTGGGGGGATGGGCCCCCCAGTTTGCGCACCGCTGCTATACACTATGTACTTCAAAGTACTTCTGTCTCTGTATACCTCCCAACACACTTATCTCTTTGGTGCAGCCATTCCTTTCTCCTAATGTTTACATTTAAGCATAATGAATTGGCTTCCATTTAGTATGTTTAATATATCCCATTATATATGTAAAGCATCAAAGTCTTTTGACTGCAAATCTGGGACGAAAAATTGGGCAAAAATAGGACCGGATTTATCAAAGCAAAATACCCCATTGAAAACAGTGGAGTTTTTGCATATTTAATAAATCTTATTCTATTTTTGCCTCCGTTTTGAAGCCAGGAGACATTTATATATAACCTTCACCTTCACAGACTGCTTAGGGTTGGCCCTGCTTATTTATTTAATTTATTTATAAAATGTTTTAACAAGAAGTAATACATTGAGAGTTACGTTTTAAAGTATGTCCTGGGCACAGAGTTATGATGACAAATACATGGTTACAAATACATGGTTACATTAAGTGAGCAGGGTTATTATATATTATATACAAGACATAGCATGCACAGTAAGAGATAATACGTTATAGGCGTATGTAACAGTTACAGACCAGATTAAAATGTGAGACAGCTTTAGTTTTGAAAGAACTTAGACATGTGGCGGCATTGAGAGTCTCCGGTAGATTGTCCCAATTGTGAGGTGCACGGTAAGAGGAAGACTACGGTTACTTTGTTGAGCCTTGGGACCATGAACAGTCTTTTTGGAGTCAGATCTCAGATGATAAGTGCTACATATGGTAGGAATGAGGAGCTTGTTCAGATAGACAGGTTGCTTGCCCAGAAAGTATTTGAAGGCAAAACAGGAAAGATTAACTTTGCGCCTTGACCCAAGTGATGGCCAATCTAGTTCTTTGAGCATTTCGCAGTGATGTGTGTTGTAGTTGCATTGGAGGACAAAACGGCGAATTGAATTGTAGAGGGTATCAAGTTTGCTAAGGTGCGTTCGGGGTGCCATGCCATAAACTATGTCCCCATAGTCCTATAATTGGCATTAGCATCTGCTGTGCAATACGCTTTATGACCAGCAGACTAAGGGAGGATTTGTTCATATAAAGTACACTTAGTTTGGCATAGGTTTTGGATGTCAGGGTCTCAATGTGCAACCAAAATGTTAAATGGGAGTTAAACCATATGCCCAAGTATTTAAAACTAGTAACAGGGGCTAGGGGGGTATTAGCATTGGTTCTGATCTGGAGCTTATTCATTGGAAGCTTTAAAAATGAAGCCTTTGTCCCATGTACCATTGTTAGTCTTGTCAGTGTTTAAAAACAGTTTGTTTTGGGAAATCCAATTTTCAAGTCTCAAAGTCAGATTGAAGTATGTGTTCAAGGTCGGAGAGGCTAGAGCTGTGTGCATATAAGATTGTGTTATCCAAATACATGTGTATTGAAGCTTCCTTACAAGCTGTAGGAAGATCATTGATGAACACTGAGAAGAATTGGTGTCCCAGAACAGAGCTTTGCGGGACACCACAGGTGATATCCAAGGGGTTGGAGTTAGAGCCTGAGATGGACACATGTTGGGATCAACCCGATAGGTACAGTAGGAATTAAACCATTTAAAGCATTCTTCCCTATTCCAGAGCACTGGAGCTTGTTTAACAAGATAGCATGATCAACAGTATCAAAAGCCTTTGCAAAATCTAGGAATATTGCACTAGTGAGCTGTTCCATTCCACAATGGATCTCATTGCAAACTTTTAGGAGAGTAGTTACCGTGGATGTTTGGGGCGAAAGCCAGATTGGAATTGGCTAGGGAAATTTGTCCCAGGTTTGTTCTGCGAAATGCTTGAATTCTTACCTTCCTTTGTTCAGCTACTGATATGAAATTATATACAATTATGAGATGATTATTGGAACTTAGGCATGTACAGTAGGTGGTGCAGGGCAGGTATTTTTATTGAATTACTATTATACCATATAGGAAGGGAATTACTGAAATGCATGTAAGATTTTTTTTTTTACAGTAAATCAGCAAGCTGCTGTAAAATAGCAGCAGCTCACTAGATTATCTGTCATGGTTGCTGTTTTTCAAAGATGCAGAGCACATGAACCAATGAGAAGGAGGTTTTGTGTTGCTCCTCCTCTCAGAAGAATGATTCAACATTACTTCAGGCTTCTGCCTACAGGATTTGAGGCTCCTATATAACAAGGTTGCTGAATTGTGCTGTGGCTTTCCATTCTAAAGGTATTATATGTAATGTATAACTTTCAAAATATAGCTTTTTTTTTAAATCAAAACGAGAAAATGCAGTAATCCACTGAACGATAACATGGTTATTGTTTGGCTTGCTCTGTGATGAGACCAGTAATTTGCTCCTTTTTATATAATGTGTCACTAATGTCTGTGGTGCGGTTTGCGTACATATTCCAATATGTAAAAGTATTATTTTGAGCCTAAACAAACTAATTTACTACAAAGAACTATGGATAAAGTGATGTCAAATAATGCCCATACATCCAGCAACTGTTCAAACATTGAGAGTACAGTATGCACATAAAAAAAAAAGTTCTCATTACCACATTTATGTATTTACTTATTAATTTCTGGTAACATCCTTTATTGTGTGATGGTAGGGGCAGCGAGGCACAATATATTAAAGTTTAAACCCCTATAAGTCAAGATGGCGACCCTATGTACTGGCCATTTTAGGGCTGCAAAATTATTGCTCGCCCTGTTAATATGTAGCCCTCTGTTAGATATCGGTGTGTAGTCTTTAATATGTATGTGTGTGTTTCTATGTGACTCATTGTACAGATGTAGTAAGATTGACTGCCGGTGTGGGCGCAGCAAGGTGAGCTGAAGTCCGTGGCAATTATTTCAGTTTTGTGCGGTGAGTGCAACTGACTCACGAGTGCACCGCGACCGCAAAAAATTCAGTTTTGGCATCAGTTGTTGTACTTGACAGTAATGATAGGTGGCGCTAGTGTGTCTTTAATTTACATGTAAATACAATGTAACTCATCCCTTATTCCCGTTATTTTCATATGATTTGACATCCCATCCATTTAAATGTAACCCACCACCTATTCCCCTAAAAATTTCAGGTGACTAAAGAGTGTTTTAAAAATATGACTTTATTAGATGACAGTAAATAACAGTTTAGAGCTAAATAGCAAAGACTTTGTATTATATCACAATCTTCTCCAATCCTCTTCCAAATATACAATCTTCTTCAACCGACATCTTCGGGCTGGCCCTTGTGCAGTTTCGTCTGTTAAATAATTGTGAGGATGTTATTTATTTATAATCAAGAAGAAATAGATGTATGAATGACACTGTGTAGATCGCGTACTACTGATTAAACCTGTATGGAACACACATGCAGTTCATTGAATTTCAGCACATGCATATACTATATGTAACACCTCCCCCCCCCCCCCCCACCAATCGCAGATAGGGACCATGTGGGGAAATACACTTTGTGTTACCGGGTGTGGTGCGTTACCTGATAGGCTCACAGAAGACCTGAACCTCCGCCACTGGGAGCCTGGGGTTACCTGATGATTCGTCGAACACAGCGCCTCCACCTGTAAGGGTTCCCACCTGAGTGGGATGGTCCTCTTACAGGAACCACAATAATAAGACACGCACACACTGTATGCTAACAACTGTTTTACTATTGCAACTACTAATAACTCCGGTACCCTGTACCACACAGCAAGATGCATATAACCACACACATGGCAGTGCACCGGGTGCACACATCAACATAGGTGTGACGGGAGCTTTGCGACAGGCTATTAATAATACACAAAAAAAATATATATATATGGGTTGAACTGGGACGAGACTTAGATATGATAAAATATAATTTATTCCTTGATAAAGGTGAACACACAAAATATACAAATAACAGGCAAAATATAGACACTTATGTAACGGGGTTTCCCCCACCCAATCGCAGATCACACGGTGTGGGGGCAGGAAACATACATGGTTACTAATTGTGGTGCATAACCTGTTGGCTCACAGGAGGGCTGAGCTTCCGCCACGGGGAACCTGGGGTAATATTACTGTGGACAACTTACGTATAACGATGCAGCGCCTCCACCTGCGATGGCTCCCACCAGAGGGGGAGTAGTTCCTCGCAGGACAATCAATACTCACACACAAAATATATATATATGGGACTTTACTTATTCCGCAACACAACATATAACCACAACAGTTTGCATAACCTGTGTCCCTTCCTGGAGGAGACACTTACTGCGCCATGCAGGACGCTTACGCTAATTTGCACCACGGCGGGCGCTAACACTTCTAGGTGTCACGGCGGACGCTACCACCTCTAGGCGTCACGGCGGACGCTACCACCTCTAGGCGTCACGGCGGACGCTACCACCTCTAGGCGTCACGGCGGACGCTACCTCCCAAAGAGTGATCCCACCCTGTGTCCAGTAACCCCAACCCAATGTCTCGCACTCCCAAGTCATATACCAATGTGTGTGTGTGACTGCGCAGCCACTATGTCTGGTGATAGGCCTTGTTGGTGCACGTGAGTTGTGGGTTACCTGCCCGGGCTCCAGCCATGGGTGCCGCTATATCACTGGGGTTGGATCCACCGGGATATCCTCCTACGCGTGGGGTGAATTCCAGCGCGGATAATATCACCGTACAGCTCTGCACCGTCTCTACCTTAGTTAGGGTCTGTCTGCTGCCAGTAGGCCGCAGTCACGCTAGCTGGGCCTCCGTGGAGATAGTCCAGCTCCCTCTTAGCAATCCGAGCAATGTCCGTGATACACTCCTAGCAAATATATAATGGGGCAGGGTCCCTAACCTAGGGCTTGTCCCTACAATACTCAGCTTAGATGACTCAGGGCTATCTGGGGCCTAGGGGATTTGCTGGCCTAGTGCAGAGAGTCACAGACCCCTGCACCCTACCTCCTTCCCCTAGCTGCTCCAGTCACCAACTGCTTTTCTCTGTCTGCTTTGTGCTGCCAGACTCACAGCTCTGCATCAGACTACCGCAACAATGTTGCAGACCTCCAGGTGCCTCTTACTGACAGAGGCAGCACAGCAACAGGAACTCACTCTAACAACTCAGCAACAACTAACAACGCGCGCTCGCATACCAGAAGGAGGGGGTGAGTGCGCAAGGGGGGGCTAGCATGTCAAGGGGGACCTGGCTACATCCTCCCCCTGGTGAAAAACCCCAATGACCTCGCTTGGGATAAATAACTCAACCCATACATAAATTATATAATAAAAATGCATCAGATCATATAACTTAGCACATGCCCAACTCTAAACAATATTGCACAATTCCGTGAGCATCACAATCACAGATTGGATCCTGCTCCGAGAACACTGCTGAGCCTCATAATGGGGTGCCCCCATTTGATCGTAGGTGACCCGAGTTGGAGGGTACCGGATGCGTTGGCTCCGTCGGAGTTGTTCTTCTGCGACTCCCTCAAGGGAGTAGTACACATAGTCCTGAGGCTCGGCCTCTTCCCTTGAGGGGAGAATTGTCTCTGTAGGCACAAAGCTCGGGCTCTGTGGGTCCAAAGGCTTGCCTGTGGGTGCCACCTTAGTAGGCGTTGGCCTACGGGGCCCTTTACCCGTAGCTCCTCCGGGAGATGCCCCCATTGCGGGGAAGTCCCTTTGAGAGGGTCCTTCCATAGGATCTTGCAAAGTTTCAGGGTTGGTCTCGTTATCGACAGTCTCTTGACCCAACCCTGATACATCGGGCTCACCGTTGAGCGGTGTGGCCAATATCTCTGTCTCTTCATCTTCCACTTGTGGGATGGGAAGGAGATGATTACGGTGCCATACCTTTACCCGGCCATCAGTGTCTTTGATGCGATAGACCGGGAGGCCAGGCATCTGGGATTCAATTTCATACACTCCATCTCTCCATCGGTCAGCCAATTTGTGTTTTCCCGGGACCCCGAGATTGCGAAGCAACACCGCATCCCCAGGACGGAGTTCCCGATATTTGACCTTATGATCATATCGCCGTTTGTTACCCACATTCAGCTTAGCGGTGGACTTTTCCGCTTGTTGATAGGCCTGCTGCAAGCTGTCTTTGAGTCGTTGCACATATTTGAAGTGGGTAGCATTATGTACCCCATCCGTTGAGACTCTAAGACGCACATCCACTGGTAACCTCGCCTCTCTCCCAAACATGAGGAAGTATGGGGAGAACCCAGTTGACTCGTGTCTGGTGCAATTGTATGCATGCACCAAGGCTTCCACGTGACGACTCCACTCCGATTTCTGAGCACTCTGTAGTGTTCCGAGCATATCTAGTAAGGTCCGATTAAAATGCTCGGGTAGCGCATCCCCTTCGGGGTGATACGGGGTCGTTCGGGATTTGGCAATGTTCAGCATTTTGAGCAGTTCCCTGATCAATGTACTCTCGAAATCCCTTCCTTGGTCAGAGTGAAGGAGGTTAGGAAGGCCGTAATGTACAAAGTACTTTTCCCATAATATCTTCGCCACGGTGATGGCTTTCTGGTCTTTAGTAGGGAAGGCTTGAGCATACCGAGTGTAATGGTCGGTGATGACTAGCACGTTGCATATTCCCCGGCTATCAGGCTCAATACACAGAAAGTCCATACACACGAGGTCCATAGGACCAGAACTTTTTAGATGACCCATGGGGGCGGCTCGAGTAGGTAGGGTCTTGCGCTGAATACACCGAGTACAGCGGCGACAGTGGTGTTCAACGGCTTCTCGCATCTTGGGCCAGAAAAAGCGATCTCTGACTAACCCAAAAGTCTTGTCTATACCAAGATGTCCATGATCATCATGTAGGGACTTCAACACCAGGTATTGTAAGTTCTTAGGGAGGACTAGTTGTCTCCTATCTGGGTGGTTGTGGTATTGCACCACCCGATAGAGCAAGCAATTGTCTATTTCAAATTTGTCCCATTCTCGCATGAGCAAGGCCACCAAGTCATTGGGCGCGCGTTTCAGAAGGGCTGAGTTCCTCTTTTCAACGGCGTGCCGGATGATACTAGCAACCGGATCTCGTATTTGGTAGTCTACCAGATCTTTCCACCGGAACACCTTGTCGTGCGTGAGGTGCATCCCTTTTGGGTCGCAGTAGGCAGCGGGGACAGCCTGCGACTGGCATCCCAAGGAATCGGCCACTCGTAATTCGGAGAAGGCCACTTGGTCATTAACTATGGCGGCAGTTTTACACATAGCCCGCACTCCGGGGCCGGGAAGTTCTTCCCATTCCTCATCATCTGAGGTAGCGAGTAGTCCTGGCCTTCGGGAGAGGGCGTCCGCCCCAATATTCAATGGTCCCGGCTTATACTTCAAGGAGAAGCTGTAGTTACTGAGGGCAGCCTGCCATCGGTGGCCTGCTGCATCTAATTTGGCCGACGTATTGATGTACGTGAGGGGATTGTTATCCGTCCTTACCTCGAAGGTGACACCGTACAGGTAATCGTGGAGCTTCTCGGTGATAGCCCACTTGAGAGCCAGAAACTCCAACTTGTGGGGTATCTCTGCTCACTGGGTGTCAAGCTGCGGCTGATGTAAGCTACAGGCCGCAGACCCTCCGGGTGCTTCTGGTGCAGGACGGTGCCTAGTCCATTTAGACTGGCATCCACATGCAGGACGTATGGCTGTTCGGGATCCGCATAAGCAAGTACGGGCGCTTCGGTCAGACATTTCTTCAGTTTCAGGAAGGCCTGCTCACACTCAGAGGTCCATTTGTCACCGAACGGTTGGCGGGCCGATACAGCCTTCTTCCCGGTCTCTGAAGGGTATATTTTCAACAGATTGTTCAGGGGTTTAGCCTTGCTCGAGTACCCTTCCACGAAGCGGCGGTAATATCGACAGAACCCCAGGAAGGATCGCAGCTCTGTGACGTTCTCTGGGCGAGGCCAGTTCACTACGGCCTCTACCTTGGCAGGGTCGGTGGCGATCCCTTTGGCGGACACTATGTGCCCCACGTAGGTCACCGAGGTATGGCAAAATCGGCACTTGTCTAGGGATAATTTCAAACCTTCATTCCCCAGACGGTCGATCACCTTAAACAATCGCTCTTCGTGCTCTTCCAGAGTCCTTCCGAAGACGATGATATCATCCAGGTACACCAGACACTCCCGGGGAATCATGTCCCCGATAGTCTTTTCCATCAACCTTTGGAACGTAGCAGGCACCCCACATATACCTTGGGGCATACGGGTGAATTGATAGAATCCCAGGGGGCAGACGAAAGCTGTTTTCTCCTGGTCTTCCGCAGTCATGGGCACCTGATAGTACCCTGATCGGAGATCGAGCATGCTAAACCAGTGACTTCCATTCAGCGCATTCAGGATCTCTTCGATGCGCGGAAGGTTGTATTGATCCGGGATCGTGCGATTGTTCAGTGTTCGATAGTCGATACACAGTCGTACGGACCCGTTCTTTTTCCGCACCACCACTATGGGCGACGCGTAAGGTCCTCGTGATTCCGTCACAATCCCAGCGGTTTCCATGTCTTGTATGGCGTTCCTCACATCGTCCACATCCCGAGGGGCGATGCGACGAGAACGTTCCCGGAACGGAGTGGCATCACTCATCCGAATGGTATGTTGGGCACTGCGGCTGCACCCCACATCCATCTCGCTCGTGGAGAACACATGTCGTCGTTGCAGCAGCTGGGTGGTCAACCGTTCCTTCCACTCTGTGGACAGTGTTGACTCGCCGAAGTTGAAGTTCAGATCGACTACCCGCTCATGCGCGGCCGCCGCCTTCACCTGAGGCGTGGCTCCCACCGGGCTGACCGGGTATATGCATCCCAACTTCTGGTCGCCATCAAACTCCATCGGAAAGGGGGAGAGATTCTGCACATACACGTGGGTTCGAATGGGGATCTTAGCCGTCCATTCCCTCACTTCGGGTAGTACTCTATACCCTCGCTGAACCTCTTCTTCTTCAGGCTCACTCTCCAGCGAGAACAGTTGGTCGCTCTTGTCTCGGTCGGGATAACAACACCAGACGGCCATCTTTTGCACTCCCCCTGGTAATATGGTTGTCAGTCCTCGTTGACGATTGTAGAGGTCCCCATGACGCTCCAAGGCATATACCCGGTGGCACTCTTCTCGTAAGATGGGGTCTAGGAGCGAATCGGCCAGCGGCAACTCGTTGGTCTCTTTCAAGTAGGCTCGGATTATAGCTTGTACTATGTCCGCATTGGTTCCCAAGATGATTGGGTACTTGCAATGGTCTTGGGGCTCCGGGCATACCATGGCCGCTACCTGCATGGGGTGCTTCTTGCCGGTGTTCAGTTGGAGTATGTCCAGCTGGACCCTTACAATCCCATCGATGGGGTAGTCTTCATTACTTAACCCCCTAACCTTCATATGTTCGGCCGGCCTTAGTGGGCAGTGTTGAAGGTGCTGATCATAGAACTTGCGATATATTATGGTTACTTGTGACCCTGTGTCCAATAGGGCCGAGGCGTATATCCCTTCTAGTACCACGGGCACGATGGCCGCAGGGCCCACTTGACTGCAAGCTTCACCGGGTGAGGCGTCATCACTGGGGCCAGCGTCAGAAGGGGCATCCGGGGTTCCAGAATGAGGGAGTTAGGGGTCAGCTTCTGCCATCGGTACACTGCAGACCATAGATCTGGCTGATTTCCCTCTATCGGAAGGGTGTTCCTCAGGATGACCTTCTTTTTCTGGGCAGTTACGGAGTACGTGACCCTTCTTACCGCAGTTATAGCATACAACCGGGCGGCTTTCCGGGCGACTCGTGGACGGGGAAGGTGGTCGGTTGGGGGGTCTTGGTTTGTACCCCTTGGACAAGGCAGCAGACTCTTCCTTCTTTTCCGTAGAGCCCTTTCCTTTGGATGCAGAGGGGCTCTTAGGTGTAGCGGTGGAGTGTAGCATAACATGAGCCTCCTGTAGTTTCACTTGCCGCAGCAACTCGGTGAACTTGTAGGGGCCCCCGTCCATTATCTTGCTGCGGAGCATGTTGGCTATGGGGTGAGTGGGGCTTGATCCCCGCAGATACTGCTTATGGAGAGCTTCATCCATCCCCGAGGCGGAGACCAGCTTACGAGTAGGATCCCGAGGACCAGCTGTAGGCGGTGGATAAAAGCCGACAAGTCTTCCCCTTCCTTCTGATAAAGATGGAAGTACTTTGTCCAGAGCGCTCCTTCGTCTTCGGCTAGCCCGTATGCTTCCAACAGAAATGCCACCATTTCCAACGCTGCCAACTCTGGGTGTTGGTCCCTGTGGATGGTCAACATAATAGACGCAGGGGGTCTGAGGCATTCCATGATGCGCTGCCGCTTAACCGTGTCAGTGCACGACCATTCCTCTACTACTTTTACGGCATTCTCCCTCCAAGGGTCTATCCCTTCCTCTCCCTGGGGTATTGGAAGTATTCCAGAGAAGGCCTTAAGCTTCCGGTAACTTTAAGATTGGGAGGCCACAGTGAGGGCTTCTACGAATTGGGGTAACATCACCCCCATTATGGAACCTTCGTTCGTTGCTCTCTCCCTGATAGGCCGGGAGTTTACCTTGCGGGGTACGGTGTCGGGTGGAGAGGGGGGGCAATCAGCCCAACTACTGGCTTCCGGGAGGGCGCTTGGGGTAAAGGAGACTTTGGGTTGGGGACGGTCAACCCGGTTTGGGGTACTGGACACGGGGGTACGGGGTGTCCAGGTACTGGTGGACGGTTCGTCTGGATCTTGAGGAGGGGCTCTGAGCGAGAACATTTCCCGTATTACTGGCAAGTCCGAGTATATAAGGGGGTATACTTCTGGTGGGCACTCGGGGGCTACTAGAATATTCGGGGCTGCCTCAGGGCCTATGTCCCGCCCGACGGTGAATAGTAGGGCACTCAAATCATAAGTAGAGTCGAACACCCTGCCACGGTACCATACTCTATCTTGCCCTAAGAGCTTGCTCAGAGAGTTCCGGATGTCAGTTTCCGCTACTAACGCCGGGACGTTCCCTACGGCGACAACGTGTCTAGGTGGTTCACAGACGGTGGTGGCCCACGCGTGGACCTCTTGACGGGAGGGAATTACCATGATGCTGATCTGTTTTGAATAGGGCACCCCAGGTCTAAGCTCTCAGCAGCGCCTCCAAAATGTAACGGGGTTTCCCCCACCCAATCGCAGATCACACGGTGTGGGGGCAGGAAACATACATGGTTACTAATTGTGGTGCATAACCTGTTGGCTCACAGGAGGGCTGAGCTTCCGCCACGGGGAACCTGGGGTAATATTACTGTGGACAACTTACGTATAACGATGCAACGCCTCCACCTGCGATGGCTCCCACCAGAGGGGGAGTAGTTCCTCGCAGGACAATCAATACTCACACACAAAATATATATATATGGGACTTTACTTATTCCGCAACACAACATATAACCACAACAGTTTGCATAACCTGTGTCCCTTCCTGGAGGAGACACTTACTGCGCCATGCAGGACGCTTACGCTAATTTGCACCACGGCGGGCGCTAACACTTCTAGGTGTCACGGCGGACGCTACCACCTCTAGGGGTCACGGCGGACGCTACCACCTCTAGGCGTCACGGTGGACGCTACCACCTCTAGGCGTCACGGCGGACGCTACCTCCCAAAGAGTGATCTCACCCTGTGTCCAGTAACCCCAACCCAATGTCTCGCACTCCCAAGTCATATACCAATGTGTGTGTGTGACTGCGCAGCCACTATGTCTGGTGATAGGCCTTGTTGGTGCACGTGAGTTGTGGGTTACCTGCCCGGGCTCCAGCCACGGGTGCCGCTATATCACTGGGGTTGGATCCACCGGGATATCCTCCTACGCGTGGGGTGAATTCCAGCGCGGATAATATCACCGTACAGCTCCGCACCGTCTCTACCTTAGTTAGGGTCTGTCTGCTGCCAGTAGGCCGCAGTCACGCTAGCTGGGCCTCCGTGGAGATAGTCCAGCTCCCTCTTAGCAATCCGAGCAATGTCCGTGATACACTCCTAGCAAATATATAATGGGGCATGGTCCCTAACCTAGGGCCTGTCCCTACAATACTCAGCTAAGATGACTCAGGGCTATCTGGGGCCTAGGGGATTTGCTGGCCTAGTGCAGAGAGTCACAGACCCCTGCACCCTACCTCCTTCCCCTAGCTGCTCCAGTCACCAACTGCTTTTCTCTGTCTGCTTTGTGCTGCCAGACTCACAGCTCTGCATCAGACTACCGCAACAATGTTGCAGACCTCCAGGTGCCTCTTACTGACAGAGGCAGCACAGCAACAGGAACTCACTCTAACAACTCAGCAACAACTAACAACGCGCGCTCGCATACCAGAAGGAGGGGGTGAGTGCGCAAGGGGGGGCTAGCATGTCAAGGGGGACCTGGCTACACTTACTTAAAGATTAGGACAAGAAAGCCATCAGGATACAGGATGGGCCATTTCTTCCATAATTCAGTTCACAGCAATACATGAAGATCATGAAGACCATACATGAAGACAATAGCCCTAAGCTGAGCCTGGTTCTTATACAATTATTTCCCTTTGAACACAACCTAAACCCATCCCCTCTCATAAATCAGAGGTGACGTTGACAGTTTTCCTCAGAGTAAAACTCCTCCCACCCCACGACGTTTAAAAACTGCTTTTCCCTATCTAAATAACTTCATAACTTCAGTTCAGTATTACTTACTGACACGCGGGACATATTAATGCATTCCGTCACGCATGACGCTCCCAATGGGACTACATATTACCGTGTAATATTAAAATTAAGAGAGATATTAATATCTGGCTCTTAGTATCTGTTAGATATCAAGTGTTTAGAATCATTAGTTGGGGCTCAGTCCTACGAATACACATATGTAATTTTTAGCACGTTCAGCCGAGGACATCTCATAATATTCTTATATTTAATAAGGTCACCCATTCTGATATCCCCTTGGTAACCACATCCCCTGGCCCCCATCAAAAAATCCTTTGAAGCAGGGACCCCTGGGTGGTGGACATTTGTCACCTGGTGTTAAATGTCACACCCAATGTCCCAACTTGGGTCTAGCTGTCTCTAGCAATATTCCCTTGGTCTGCAAATTAGGTATTAACATACTGTACACTAAAAACCCCTTCTGCTTTTCACACCCAACTTCAATCAAGCCTTTTGAAGTCCAGATTTTCCGAAAAAACACCCCACAGTTGTATTTTCTTAAACTGTAGCTTATTAACCCCTTAAGCCCCAGTGTGTGTGGTGCAGACACTGGCCCAGAAACAATACATTTTTTACAGGGGATTAAGCATTTGGATATTGTAGCGAGGTAAAAACACATTACTGGACCTCAGTCCAGTTAACCCCTTGCTTCCCAGGTGAGGGTAGAGGGTGGCCAATTGGGGTGTAACCCCTTTAATCCCGGGCCAAATCCTCCCCATCGTCACAATAGGTATTCCCCAAAGTACCTTATGTCCAATCCCACCCACGTGTGCTGGAGATGGCGCTATCCCTTGACGTGTTGGTGCACTACTTATAGATACCTGCCCGGGCTCCAGCCACGGGTGCCGCTATACAACTGGATTGGATCCGTCTGATCCGACGTGATGTCCTCCTACGCGCGGGGTGAATTCCGGCGTGGATAATATCACCTACTCGCACCGTACCGTCTATACCTTGCAGGGTTCCGTCTGCAGCCAGCAGGCTGCAGTCACTGCTTGGCGTGGCCTCCGTAAAGATAGTCTCTATATAACTGAGGGTCTGATCCCAGACCTAGGAATCAGGCTGCGCGCCACTGAGTGCTTCCTTAACTAACCAAACAGCTAAAGGGGCAGATCTCCTTCCTTAAGGCCTGTCCCTGAAGCAACCAACAAACTGGGGCAAAGATAATAACTGGGCCAGGGGTATGAGGCCTAGTGTAGAGGCTACTTGCCTCTCTACACACTGAGCTCCTTCATCTTCCCCTTCCCAGTCTTGACTCTCTCTCTAATGTGACAGGTTCCTATCCTAGGGCCTGTCCCTGTGACCAACCACCCTCACTAGTGGGGAGTCAGGGCCTCAACTCTAGCCTGGGGATTTCTGGCCTAGGGCAGAAGCTCGCAGCTCTCTGCCCCCCTTCTTTCCCCCTCTGTATCCTCAGTCTGACTGAACAATCCCTGTCTGCACACAACATTGTATCTTCTTTGCAGCATGAGAATCTGTCAGCCTTAGTGGTGTCTGACTGCATGTGACAGGGATCATAGGGCAGTCCCCAGAGGCTGCTGGGAATCGTAGTCCACTCAGGACCTCTTTCCTATGGGGACCACGTGCGCGATCTCTACTGCGCCTGTGAGAAGCTGTAATGGCCGCCGCTACGCTCAACTGCGCCTGCACAACCTCCCAGAGCTCCTGCACACTTGTAATGGCCACCGCTACCCTGGCCAACCTCTGCGCATTATGCGAACCTCGCGCCACCCACAACATGGCTGCCGCGGCTATCTGCGCATGCGCAACCCTCCGTGCATGCGCGAGCATCAGGACCCCGACTGCGCCGGCCCAGATGGCGGCGCCCACCGGGAGAAGTCGCCGTCCCCTTCCCCCACTGCCACAGGGGTAAGGCAGGGGTCAAAGGAAGATCAGGGGAACCGGGCGTGAACTTATATGGAACACATATGCATCTTCAATTTCTACGAATGCATGTACTATATATAACTTGTATGCGTGGCATTGAATTTCTGTGCATGCGCAGTATAGGTATTGACAAGTGAATGGAACGCATACAGTACATTACAAGAAATAGATGCATGAATTACATTACATTGCCTTACAGTGTCGCTGGAATAGCTCTTACATGAATATGGTGTTGATGCTAATCAGCCTGCCAAACCTGCAAAACAAGGATGAAATAAAAAATGAAGCGACGACTAAAATAATGCAAAAACTTTAATACAATCTTCTTGAACTGACATCTTCTTGCTGGCTCTTTTACAGGTTCAAATGTAATTGTGAGATTGTTATTTAGAGAAGAAATAGGTGCATGAATTACATTGTATTGCTGGAATTGTTCCTACACAAACATGGTGCTGATGCTCATCAGTCTGCCAAATAAGTGTGAAAACAAGGACTACATTAAATTACGGATTTAAAAAACTATATATATCAACTGTAAATATTACTGTATGTTCATTTGCATGTCTTAGACAAGTCTGCAACCCTGTCTTTCACCATTATCGCACAGCACTTACACTGCAGATAGGGATTCTGGGAAATGACATGCAAATGAGCACACAGTGCCAACTTTTATCTCAAGCTCACATTACATGAACAACCCTTAAGCCAATGCATGCTGCTTTAAACACAGCTTTTAAACAGAGCCTGGGATGAGATGCAAAGCCAGTAAACCCACTCACAGACCTTGATGTGTATCGTCATTGTGATGTTGGTTGTGCTGGCTATGCTGGTTTGAGACTGAGAGTAGGTAATCACCACAACTATTAAGGTTGGTAAAAAAAAGTGAATCCCTTGCTGCAGTGGAAGTGCTGTGTGGTGGGCGATAATGGTGAAAGACAGGGTTGCAGACCTGTCTAAGACATGCAAATGAACATATGAACATACAGTAATATTTACAGTGGCTTTATGCTTTACTGTGGAGGGTTTTTGTCACTTTTTTTACCCACCATAACTTTAATAATAAGGTGCAGCCATCCTTGATAAAGTGAAGAAGTGAAAAAATAAAAAAATACAGTGCACAACTACAATCAATAAACAATGTGAAGTGATAATCAGTGAAAAAAATATATAATTAATACGTGACCTTGTGGACACTAGACAAATTGGAGCAGCTGCAGCTGTGATACCAGGGATGACTCAGAACACCCCCTAGAAGTTTAGACAAATACACAAAAGACACAACGCACAACGCTCATACTGCATTAAAAATTATATCAAAACAACCATCAATTAAGGTAAGTAATGTGCGTACATCAAAAAGAAATTAAACAGGCATGTCAGGGGTTATGTTACCCGTGCACCAGACAGAACGCCAGATCAGATGTCGTCAATGGTGGTAGAAGCAGTTCTTTGATCTCCCAATTCCAAGCGGGA
Source organism: Ascaphus truei (assembly GCF_040206685.1). Taxonomy (NCBI): domain Eukaryota; kingdom Metazoa; phylum Chordata; class Amphibia; order Anura; family Ascaphidae; genus Ascaphus; species Ascaphus truei. The sequence goes on along the minus strand of NC_134486.1, from coordinate 289,225,463 downwards.
GTATACAGAGTCCTGAGAGTCCCCACTCACATGGGTAGACAGTCCAACAAGTTCGTGGTGCTCACAGGAGGTATCGCCGCATTAAACAGATCTCCACGATGGCTGGATGTACTCTCACTGCCCTCCGTTCCGGCACTTCCGGGTTGATGACGTCACTGGAAGGCGACACTGCAACTCGCATCGCAATCTTCCCTCCGGTAGCCGAGTGAGCCCACAATGATAGGGCAAGGTGTACAGTATTATAAATAGCACTTATCCAACGCGTTTCGAAACCTTACGATTTCTTCATCAGGGAATAATAAGTGATTAAAGCATACAGCATTGAAATACCCCACGCTTGCATCTAATTGGCCCATCAATTAGACGCTCCAACCAATAGGATGAAAGCGAGGAGGAGTCAATGACCCAGACCATAACAGCATATGGTTGCTATAAGCAACATTAACAACAATACAAACTTTATTAACACGGACAACAGTACAATGTTGATGATATGAAAAAAACGGCTCTAAAATAAAGAAAAAAGTGTTACTGTATGTTCGCACAAAATTTTTATTAAAATATGAAATAATATATATACCGCCTATAGAGTCAACTAAACCTAAATAAAGTCGAGGATTACAAATCTTAAAGAAGAAGCATGAGACATATAAAATATATATATATATAAAAATATTGGATATAGGTACTAGAAAGAACATAATTAAAATAAGCATAAATTAAATGATAGAAGGATTTTACCCCCAAATGGGGCCACAGATCATAATGGTGAGGACAATCAATAAAGGGACCAAATATCGATGTCCTCATTTAGACCCCCCGGATACAAAGTTCTCAATTTATGTATCCAGAAGGTTTCTTGTACAGATAACTCTTTAACCCTATCACCTCCCCTTCTGTTTCTAGGAACATATTTAATATCCTTAAAGAGCAGAGAGGAGGGATCCCCATTATGGTGCTGAACATAATATTTTGATAAACTATGTTTCATAAAACCAATTTTGATGTTACGTAAATGTTCTTGGATGCGCACCTTGAGAGGGCGTTTAGTGCGCCCCACATAATGTAGGCCACAAAGGCATTCTATTAAATAAACAATATGGTCTGTATTACAGTAGATGAAGTCAGAGATCTCAAAGACTTCTCCTGTAGAGTTACAGGTGAATGATTTTTTGTTTGGGTGCAAATGTTTACATACTGAGCATTTTCCACATTTAAAGTTTCCAACAGGTTTAGTGTTAAACCATCTTTTTTCCCCAACTGTATTCTCTTTGATTTTTATATCACTGGGGGATAAAGTATATTTGAGGTTTTTCGCTTTCCTGTATATAAATTTTGGAAACTTTGAAATGTGAGCCCCCAATATTGGGTCACTTGATAAAATTGCCCAGTGTTTTTTAACAATTTTTTCTATTTGCATCTTCATAGAGTTGAAATTGGTGATGAATGCAACAGTGCATTTACCTTCAATATCCTGCTGATTTTTTTGTTTTTTTACCTTTGGGATTAACATTTGGCTCCTATCGAGTTTTCTCACTTTATCTAGATCACTATTTAGTTTATTCAAAGAATAGCCTCTCTCCAGAAATCTAGAGGTAAGGTTATTTGTCTGTGTTTCGAAATCTCTATCCAAGCTGCAATTTTTTCTTAACCTATAAAACTGGCCACTGGGGATATTTTGAATCCATGTTTTCTTATGGTTACTAGTGGCCAGTAACAAGTTATTTGAATCCACATCCTTAAAGTGTGTTTTGGTTGTTAGCTTCTCTTTATCTGTAACCATCAGACTTAGATCTAAGAAACTAATTTCCCTTTCATTGTCCAAGTGAGTAAAAGACAAATTTCTATTGTTACTGTTAATGTATTGTACAAAGTGACCTATAGAACATTGGTCACCATCCCATATACAAAGGATGTCGTCTATAAAACGACGCCAAATAATGATATTTTTACTAAAGGGATTATTGTTAAAAATGTATTCAAATTCCCATCCTCCCATGTACAGGTTTGCGAAACTGGGGGCAAATCTTGCACACTTTCAATTCATTTTTTACCTGTCACCTTCTCCGTTATCATGGTTTGGAGTTTGGTTAACTGTAGACAGAAACGTGATGAAAACTTTGATTCATTATTTTCTGAAGAACATGTGGCAGTTCCCGATAGTGGGGATGTTAAGGGTTCAATTGAAAAACATTTTAAAGTTCTAGAACAACTACTCCTTACCGAAAGTAAAATATATCTTGAGAAAAGAACTATACAAAAATATGTAGATTGTGATAGAGTCCCGAGGGGCCTGCGTTTTCGCAAATCACCTACTTTCGGTAAGGAAGACCAACATTTTATGAAAGAATGGAACAGAATCCTTGATTGTTCAATAGCTCTTATGAAATTGATTATATATGAGAGAACTAAATCCTTGAAAATTATTGACAAAGAGGTTACGGGTGTAATCAAATTACTTGAGCCGCTTGTAATCGAATTTGATTGCTCTGAAATGGAGCATGACCTCCGCATGAAGCTTGAGCATGCAGAGGAGGAAACATTGAAGAAAAAGCATGACTTTTTTTAGGGATAAGGCTGATTACGATAACAATAGGCAGAGGAATTGAGCAAAGGATCCCGATAGAGGTAGATCTTCTAAAGCCAACTCTCAGGGGGGGGGGGGGTAGAGATTCCTCTCGATCATTAAATAGAACTAATGACCAACAGAGATATTATAAACCGTATACCCAACCTAATGAGAGGGGATGGGAACATCAGGTTTATGAGGATAGAAGAGGGTTCCCACAATATAATGGGCATTTACCCCCGCCCAGACAAGAAGGACATTTTAGGAACCCCAATTATAAAGGAAGGCATTATATCCCAAATTTTAGATATGGACAGAGGGAATATGAAAGATATGATCCAAATATGAATCACAGATCAAACAAACATAGCCCAAGGTATAGGTCACCAGCCCAACCTTCCCCATCTTCTTTTTTAGATCTTGTCAAACACAGACATCTAGATCCACACAGGAAGGAGGAGATTTTGGGGTCTGCCCAAAAACCCCTACTAGAAAAAAAGAAAAGAACTCTACCAGAAGAGGAACTAGAGGAGGGGGGGGCAGAGCAAAAGAAAAGGGACTACGAGAGGGACTTATAACATCACCCTCTAGAGGGATCTTTATTTATCTACGGTCATTTTAACCAATGATCAAAAAAGAGTTTTGGATAGGGGCCTGACGTTCTCTCGTTCCTGTGGACCTAGCTCCTTTCAATTATATATGGATCTCCAAAAGTTTATGTGCAATCTCACTCTTAAAAGACACTTCATTAAAATTGACCTGGAAGGTAATGAAGGGAAAGGTGAGATAGGAACATCCACTGATCCACCTGTGCTTGTTCAGACTGAGATTGCGGATAATAAATCAATATGTAGGCATACTCGCTACAGAGGAAAATCTAAATTCTATCCCGCACATTCAAGAGGTCACCACATAGAGACCTTCAATATGCTATATCCCCTGCACTAAAACACACCCCTACAAATCCTCCTCACACATTCTCTTTCTATCCATGCTTCTCCTCCTTGCTTCTGGGGATATCTCTCCCAATCCTGGTCCCTGCCTTATTTCTACTTGCTCTCGTCCTCGCCTGCCAAATGCAATCTCTACTCCTGGTGTTAACCCCTCCAACCTCATACCCATCCCCTGCCACCCTCCCTCCTCTCTCCCTTTCTCCTGTGCCCTTTGGAATGCTCGCTCCCTTTCTAACAAGTTCCTCTCTGTACATGACTTCTTTCTCTCTCACTCCCTGCTTCTCTTTGCTATAACTGAGACCTGGCTCACTCAGTCTGACTCTGCTCTGGAAGCTGCCCTCTCCTACGGTGGCCTTTCCTTCTCCCACACTCCGCGCACTGATGGCAGGGGTGGAGGCGTGGGGCTCCTGCTCTCCTCTCTCTGCCGTTACCGAACCCTTCCTATTCCCCCCTCTCTTGCTTTTCCCTCCTTTGAGGCTCACACTGTCCAGATCTTCTCTCCTCTCCTGGTCCATGTGGCGGTCATCTATCGCCCACCTACCTCTACTCATTCCCCTTCTACCTTTCTCTCTCACTTTGAATCCTGGCACTCGTTCTTTCTCTCCTCAGACTCCCCTGTTCTTCTCCTTGGGGACTTCAATTGCCACATTGATGACCCCTCTCTCCCTTGGGCTTCCCGCTTTCTTTCTCTAACCTCTTCTTTTGGCCTTCAACAGTGGACTGCAGCCAGCACCCACAAGGATGGCCACTACTTAGACCTGGTTTTCACTAAAAACTTCTCTCCTCCGATTTCTCCATTTCCCCTTTTCCTCTCTCTGACCATCACCTCATCTCATTCTCTCTATCTCGCTTCTCCCCTTCTCCACCTCCATCTACCCCCCGGTTCTGCAGAAACCTGCGCTCTATTCACTTACCTGACTTTGAGTCCACTTTAAGCTCCACCCTCTCCTCTCTCAGCTCTGCTACAGACCCTGACAACCTGGTCAGGAACTACAACTCTGCCTTGTCCTCGTCTCTTGATCTACATGCCCCGCTTTCTCTCTGCCGCACTCGCCCTTCAAACCCTAGACCCTGTCTAAATTCCCACACGCGGATGCTGCGTTCCTCCACTCGTTCCTCTGAACGCCTCTGGAGGAAGTCTCACACTCTCGCAGACTTCCTTCACTACAAATTTATGCTATCCTGTTTCAACTCTGCCCTCTCGCAAGCTAAACAAGCCTATTTTTCTGCACTAATCAACATGCACAAGTCTAACCCACGCCGACTGTTCTCTGTCTTTGATACTCTACTCAAACCACCCTCAGCTGCCTCTCCTTCCTCCATCTTCGCTCAGGACTTTGCTGACTATTTTAAGGAAAAGGTGGAATCCATACGGCAGAACATCCCCTCTGTTTCTTCCTCCCATCCTACACCTCTTCCTAACTCTCCTCCTGCCTTCCTTGACTCTTTTTCCACTGTCTCAGAGGAGGATGTGTCGCTGTTGATCGCCTCCTCTCCCTCTACCACTTGCCCTCTTGACCCCATTCCCTCCCATCTCCTAAAACCTCTAGCTCCTACTATAATCCCTACGCTCACACACATTTTTAACTCCTCCCTCTGCTCTGGAACCTTTCCATCCTCCTTCAAACATGCAACAGTCATACCATTACTCAAGAACAACAAGCTTGACCCTACCTGTCTTTCTAACTATCGACCTGTCTCCCTCCTGCCTTTTGCCTCTAAACTCCTTGAACGTCTTGTATTCTCTCGCTTGCTCCATTTTCTCAACACCTATTCTCTCCTAGACCCTCTACAATCTGGCTTCCGCTCTGCTCACTCCACCGAAACAGCCCTCACTAAAATAACTGACGACCTCCATGCTGCCAAAGACAGAGGTCATTACACTCTGCTCATATTACTCGACCTCTCTGCAGCATTTGACAAAGTGGACCACCCTCTTCTCCTCCACATACTCCATACTCTAGGTATTCGGAACAAAGCTCTATCCTGGATCTCATCCTACCTCTCCCATCGTACTTTCAGTGTCTCTTCTGCTAACACCTCCTCCTCCTCTATTGATCTCTCTGTGGGGGTACCCCAGGGCTCTGTCCTGGGACCTCTTCTCTTTTCTCTGTACACACTCTCTCTAGGTGACCTAATAACATCTTTTGGGTTTAATTATCACCTCTATGCTGACGACACACAAATATACTTTTCAACACCTGTCCTTACACCTGCTGTACAAACCAAAGTTTCTGAATGTCTCTCTGCTATATCATCCTGGATGGCCCTCCGCCGCCTTAAACTCAACATGGCTAAAACAGAGCTCCTCATACTTCCTCCCAAACCTGGCCCTACTACCTCCTTCCACATTACTGTTGGAACTACAATCATTCACCCAGTAGCCCAAGCACGCTGCCTAGGGGTCACACTCGACTCCTCTCTCACATTCGCCCCTCACATTCAAAACATTTCTAAAACTTGTCGCTTTTTCCTCCGCAATATAACAAAGATACGCCCTTTCCTCTGTTGCTCGACTGCTAAAACTCTGACTCAGGCCCTCATTCTCTCCCGTCTTGATTACTGTAACCTCCTGCTGTCCGGCCTTCCTGCCTCTCACCTGTCTCCCCTACAATCTATCCTAAACGCTGCTGCCAGAATCACTCTACTCTTTCCTAGATCTGTCTCAGCATCTCCCCTCATGAAATCCCTCTCCTGGCTTCCGATCAAATCCCGCATCTCACATTCCATTCTTCTCCTCACTTTTAAAGCTTTACACTCTTCTGCCCCTCCTTACATCTCAGCCCTAATTTCTCGCTATGCACCACCCCGACTCTTGCGTTCTGCTCAAGGATGTCTTCTTTCTACCCCCTTTGTATCTAAAGCCCTCTACCGCCTTAAACCTTTCTCACTTTCTGCCCCACACCTCTGGAATGCCCTTCCCCTCAGTACCCGACTAGCACCCTCTCTATCCACCTTTAAGACCCACCTTAAGACACACTTGCTTAAAGAAGCATATGAATAGCACTGTGGATATTCTGAACACGATACATAAAGCTTGGCCCCTTTGCAGACGCACTTACCAGAACTCCCTCCTACTGTCTCTGTACTTTCTACCTACCAATTAGACTGTAAGCTCCTCGGGCAGGGACTCCTCTTCCGAAATGTTACTTTTATGTCTAAAGCACTTATTCCCATGATCTGTTATTTATATTATCTGTTATTTATTTGATTACCCCATGTATTACTACTGTGAAGCGCTATATAAATAAAGACATACAATACAATACAATGGTCAATAATGAATTTAATTCTCTAACGAGTAGTGTGAAATCTGGTGAAATAAAACACAGCCTCAATAAAAAAGAAACCTTGGCTTTAAAATTCCTGAAAGAGAATAGTAATCTTATCATTAGACAGGCCGATAAGGGGGGAGGTGTTGTTCTACAGGATCGTATGAACTATGAGGGAGAGGCACTGCGACTCTTGAACGACACCTCTTCCTATATAAGACTTAAAAAGGATCCTACTAGTGATTTTTTGATTATACTTAAAGGCTTTTTGGACCAAGCCCTCACTACCTGTGTTATTACAAAGAATGAGTTCGATTTTCTCTACTCAAGCTGCCCAAAAATCCCAATATTCTACCATCTTCCCAAAATACATAAAACACTAATAAACCCACCTGGTAGACCGATCATTTCGGGAATTCAAAGTTTAACTGCAAATCTATCACAATATGTTGACCATTTTCTCCAGCCCTATGTGGTTAAACTCCCCTCCCATCTAAGGGATTCTACCTCGGTATTAAACCTGTTACAGGGTCTCGAGTGGAAAGATTGTGATGTGCAGGCCCTCTATACGAATATACCACACATGGAAGGCATAGCGGCCGTTGACTTTTTTCTATCAGGTGATTCGGATTTATATCCTTTAAATAGGTTTATTTTTGATTCTATCAATTTTATATTGAAACACAACTACTTTATTTTTCTGGATGAATTCTTCTTGCAGGTTTGCGGAACTGCTATGGGCACAAGATTTGCCCCCAGTTTCGCAAACCTGTACATGGGAGGATGGGAATTTGAATACATTTTTAACAATAATCCCTTTAGTAAAAATATCATTATTTGGCGTCGTTTTATAGACGACATCCTTTTTATATGGGATGGTGACCAATGTTCTATAGGTCACTTTGTACATTACATTAACAGTAACGATCGAAATTTGTCTTTTACTCACTTGGACAATGAAAGGGAAATTAGTTTCTTAGATCTAAGTCTGATGGTTACAGATAAAGAGAAGCTAACAACCAAAACACACTTTAAGGATGTGGATTCAAATAACTTGTTACTGGCCACTAGTAACCATAAGAAAACATGGATTCAAAATATCCCCAGTGGCCAGTTTTATAGTTTAAGAAAAAATTGCAGCTTGGATAGAGATTTCGAAACACAGGCAAATAACCTTACCTCTAGATTTCTGGAGAGAGGCTATTCTTTGAATAAACTAAATAGTGATCTAGATAAAGTGAGAAAACTCGATAGGAGCCAAATGTTAATCCCAAAGATAAAAAAAACAAAAAAATCAGCAGGATATTGAAGGTAAATGCACTGTTGCATTCATCACCAATTTCAACTCTATGAAGATGCAAATAGAAAAAATTGTTAAAAAACACTGGGCAATTTTATCAAGTGACCCAATATTGGGGGCTCACATTTCAAAGTTCCAAAATTTATATACAGGAAAGCGAAACACCTCAAAAATACTTTATTCCCCAGTGATATAAAAATCAAAGAGAATACAGTTGGGAAAAAAAGATGGTTTAACACTAAACCTGTTGGAAACTTTAAATGAGGGAAATGCTCAGTATGTAAACATTTGCATCCAAACAAAAAATCATTCACCTGTAACTCTAAAGGAGAAGTCTTTGAGATCTATGACTTCATCTACTGTAATACAGACCATATTATTTATTTAATAGAATGCCTTTGTGGCCTACATTATGTGGGGCGCACTAAACGCCCTCTCAAGGTGCGCATCCAAGAACATTTACGTAACATCAAAATTGGTTTTATGAAACATAGTTTATCAAAACATTATGTTCAGCACCATAATGGGGATCCCTCCTCTCTGCTCTTTAAGGGTATTAAATATGTTCCTAGAAACAGAAGGGGAGGTGATAGGGTTAAAGAGTTATCTGTACAAGAAACCTTCTGGATACATAAATTGAGAACTTTGTATCCGGGGGGTCTAAATGAGGACATCGATATTTTGTCCCTTTATTGATTGTCCTCACCATTATGATCTGTGGCCCCATTTGGGGGTAAAATCCATCTATCATTTTATTTATGCTTATTTTAATTATGTTCTTTCTAGTACCTATATCCAATATTTTTATATATATATATATATTTTATGTCTCATGCTTCTTCTTTAAGATTTGTAATCCTCGACTTTATTTAGGTTTAGTTGACTATAGGCGGTATATATATTATTTCATATTTTAATTAAATTTTTGTGTGAATATACAGTAACACTTTTTTTCTTTATTTTAGAGCCGGTTTTTTTCATATCATCAACATTGTACTGTTGTCCGTGTTAATAAAGTTTGTATTGTTGTTAATGTTGCTTATAGCAACCATATGCTGTTATGGTCTGGGTCATTGACTCCTCCTCGCTTTCAACCTATTGGTTGGAGCGTCTAATTGATGGGCCAATTAGATGCAAGCGTGGGGTATTTCAATGCTGTATGCTTTAATCACTTATTATTCCCTGATGAAGAAACCGTAAGGTTTGGAAACGCATTGGATAAGTGCTATTTATTCTACTGTACACCTTGCCCTATCATTGTGGGCTCACTCGGCTACCGGAGGGAAGATTGCGACGCGAGTTGCAGTGTCGCCTTCCAGTGACGTCATCAACCCGGAAGTGCCGGAACGGAGGGCTGTGAGAGTACATCCAGCCATCGTGGAGATCCGTTTGATGCGGCGATACCTCCTGTGAGCACCACAAACTTGTTGGACTGTCTACCCATGTGAGTGGGGACTCTCAGAACTCTGTATACCCCCGCTTGGAATCGGGAGATCAGAGAACTGCTTCTACCACCATTGACGACATCTGATCTGGCGTTCTGTCTGGTGCACGGGTAGCATAATCCCTGACATGCTTGTTTAATTTCTTTTTGATGTACGCACAATACTTACCTCATCTGATGGATTTTTTAATATAATTTTTAATGCACTATGAGCGTTGTGCGCTGTGTCTTTTATGTATCCTCGATAAATTGTATGTTTACACGAAACGCGTAGTAGGGTGTTAACCTCCACTTTTAGATGGATTAAATAAAGAAGATTTCTTACAATACATTTGCTTGGGACCCAGTTTGGCAATGCGCTGGTTTTTTTTTTTTTTTCTATTTCTTTTTTTTTCTCTTTTTCTATTTGCCTTCTGAGACCAGCATCTCCCTACCAGGCTGCACGCCTCCACAGGACATTGGAAAAGGGGATTTTGTGAGTATCATTCATTACTGAATACTTATTGTGAGTCCAGGAACCATCCCAATGAGGGCTTGATTTAGGTTAGGTTATTTTAGCCTTTTTCTTGCCCTTCAGGGATTATTGGTTCTTCTGGGGACTTTACTTTAATTTTCTCACATACCCTCATGTCCTATATTGTTCATCTGGTTATTGCAATCATACAAGGGATCAAGCATTGAGTGCCTTTATCACTTCAATTGTTGCAGTGGCGTAGCAAGACACGCACGGACCCCAGGGCAAAAAAAAATGGTCAGGGCCCCATTAATATTAATTCTGACTGCAATTTTTTTTCACTCCCCCCATTCTCTCCCTGATTCTTTCTCCTCCGCCCTCCTCTCTCCCCCTGCTCCTCCTCTCTCACCTCCTCTACTTCCCAGCATGTCTCTCCCTTCCCCCCACCATGCCTCTCCCTTCCCCCCGCATGTCTCTCTCCTCCCCACACAGAATCTTTCTCTCCTCCCCCCACATCGTGTTTCTCTCCTCTCCCCCCCCAGCATATGTCTCTCCTCTCCCCACAGCATGTCTTGCTCTCCCTCCCCCCGAGCATGTCTCTCCACCCCGAGCATTACTTTCTCTCCCCCCCACCATGTCTTTCTATTCTTACACTGCTCATCTCATTCTTTCTCTGTTCTCCCCTCATGTATTTATCTTATTTCCCGCCCATGCCTCTCTTTATTTAATCCCCCATATATTTCCCCCTGTCATCTATCTGAAGAAAGAGATGGTCCGCCGAAGGAGAGCGGACACCCGAGCAATAGCTACGACACTCCAGTGTCAGACTTATAAATCAGAATATTAACTTTAAAATGTAATTATTGTTTTATAGAGTCAATGTTTAAATCTGAAAAAATACATTTAAACTATAGAAGCCGTTAATTGTCCCTGTAGTTACCTAGGCCCTCTCATTGGAGACCCAGATAGCCACATTGGCAATCAATGGGAACCTGTAATAGAAATGTTATTAGTTAATAATAAACTACATTACTGACGCCCCCTTGGCTACCTTACTGGCTAGTAAAGCAATGCTTTACTAACTGCTGAGGTAACCACTCCCCCATCCCCACCGGATGGCCTAACCACCCACCCACTCAGGGTCAACTAATTCCATCACCCACCTTCCCCACCCCCTTAAAATTTTTGTAATTTTTTTACTAAGTTTGAAGTAGGGGGTTTCCAAAGGTGAAATCAATGCGGTTCAGCTCCGGAGACCCCCTGCATCACGTCTGACAGGAACCCCCGGCTTCCAGAGATATTTACATCTAAAGGGACTGGGTATAGAAAATGTCTGTTTAATGATCCTGCATCCCACGTGGCAATAAGAAGCCACAACATCATCCCTTGCAGCTTCCTATTGGCGCACGTATTGTGGGACCTTTTAACAGCAGTGAGATACTGGCATCACTTTCAGATGTAAGTTTCTTGGGGAGCAGGGGGTTCCGGAGCTGAAATGAATGTGGTTCAGCTCGGGTGAACCCCTGACATAGGGGCAATGCAGCTCATATTAATAAAGATTATGCCCAGCCATTGCCTTTACCCGTTTGATGGACGTGCAGAATCTCCCGGCACATCCATCTGCCTGTGGCTCATTTGGCCACAAACCTATATGTTGGAGTGTACTAATATATAGAAAAGGTTGTATTAAATGTAAAATGTGTTGTTTTAAACTGTATTTTTGTATTTGTTCCCTTGGCGTGCTAGGCGAGTAATTCACTTACCCAGCCTGCACGCCAAGGGATCTTGGTTTAGTTGGTTTCACGAGGGGATTAAGGACAAAGGGGATTGGGGATTGGTGACCCACCTATCTGGGAAATGTTGGTCTGATAAGCAGAGCTATTGTCTGCCCTAGACAGCAAGGCACCTATCTCAGGGGGAGATAGCAAGCAGGCGCTTTGTAATTCCCGCTTGCTTGCCTTCACACCCCCAGCACGGATTGGGCAACACAGGCGAGCCCTCACGCTGTGATTGGCTCGACATGCAGCATCCTCGCTGTGATTGGTCACCGCCCTGTTCTCTATTGAAACTGAGAATCTATGAAAGGGAGAGCTGATCTGTGCTCCGCACTTCATTCCAAGCCTAGCATGCAGGCGGACTAAGTGGTGTGCTCCAAGGATGTGCTGGAGACACCTGAAAACAAGGCTGTGCGCTGTTCTCAAGCCAAAGATTTAAATGTGCTTGCCATGAACTTGTACCCAGCGCTGCCTGGATCCTCCGGACCCCCTCATGAGTGGAAGCTACACCAGGTAAGCTATTTCAGTGACACCATGCATCTAGGACTACTAGAATTTCCCGGTATTCCCTATTTGGAGTGTGTATAGCTCTGATCGGCAATTTGTGTTGTGTTTGCTGGCTCCGGCCAGAATAAATACTCTTTATTTAATCTCTGTTTCCTGTCTGCTGCTTGATCCCTGTGAATTGTTCTGGTCATCATTGTCATAAGTAAAATTTGGTCTTGTGTATACTTGCCCCAGGATTCCATTATTAAAAAGTAGTTCCTCTGTGAACACATTTGTGAAGTGAAACTTCTTTGCTGGCACCTACTAAATTCTCAAAGGACAAAACTCGATGGAGACGAAAATGTGTAACGGAAGTAAGGCTCGTGCACGAGCGTGCGCTCCCCTGCTGGCTAATCTCTCAGCACTAAAAATCCTTGCTGGAGACGAAAATGTGATCAGGCGCGTGCAAAACTCACAGCACTAAGCCCGTCCCCCTCCTGGTATAGTGTCACTCTCCACCTTGTCCGTCTCCTCCTCTACAATTGGCTGCTGCTTGTCATTTGATCTAACTTCTCTGCTGTACTTTTGGGAATTGAGGTCCTGTTCCTCTTCCAGTAGTAAAATACTGTAGTTACAGATAGAACTACAAGTACCAGAATCTTTTAGGTTATAACCTATGACATTACCAGATTTCAGCCAATCAGGGCAGAGCTTTAGTAATGGGGTGACCAGATTTGCTAAATTAAAAACTGGGACACATAAAAAAATTATTTTATACAACAAATGACATTACTAAAAAAAATAAATATTATAATGATATTTGTCTAATAGCCTCACCATTGATGCTGTATTATTCATTCTCTCCCTCTCTCTCTTTCCTCCCCCTTCCCACCCCCCCATTCTCTCTCTCCCTCCCCTCCTCCATTCCCTTTCTCCCCCTCCTCCATTCTCTTCCCTCCCCTCCTCCATTCTCTTTCTCCCCTCCTCCATTCTCTTTCCCTCTCCTCCATTCTCTCTCTTCCCCTTCCCCCATATTCTCTCTCTCTATCTCTCTCTCTTTTTTCTCCCTGCACCCTCCACAGGGACTGGCTGGTGAAATTTTACTTTTGGGCAAGTGCATCCCTCAGTCCTGATATCAGGGGGGCACTGGGCCCCCACACATACACCTGTAGCCAACATTATTGCACTAGTTATCACACAAGTAATGGGTGCACTAACGTCGGCTATATCTGTATGTAAGCACGATAAACAAGCACACCCCTGTATACATAAAATATACTAATAAACAACCCACACACTTTCCACATACACACACACACACACACACAATGCATTAACTAAAACAAACAAAAACACAGGGAAACATACCCTGACCTGCACAACACACACCCTGACCCGCACAACACTCTCATACATAAACACAGATCTGCACAACACTCTCGCATACACTGACATGTACAACACTCACAGCCACTGACCTGCACAGACACTCACACACCATGCACAAAGAATGACCATCACATAAACACAGGACCTAACCTACACACACTGTCCCACATGAACCAGCTCTATAAGGAGCAGACATGCAGCTGCCCCGTGGCTGTAACCGGCAACTGCATGTTTCTCTCCATATTTGTAGCACAGCAGCTCCGTTCTTGCCAATACTGGCCCCGCCCTCTGATAATCCTGGCCACGCCCCCCTCCTCTGCAGCAGACAGTGGGACATTTTTAACCTTTTCAAATAATTGCAGTAAATCCGGGACTGTCCCGGCTAAACAGGGATGTCTGGTCACCCTATTTAGTAAGCATGCCTCTTCCCCCTCATGGCTTCAACAAGGTATGGTCTCTTTTGTTATTATTAATATTAAACCCTGCCACACAGCAGGTATATTATATATTACATACACAGTGACATACAGCAGGTATATTATATATTACATACACACTGTCATACAGCAGGTATATTCTATATTACATACACACTGACATGCAGCAGCTATATTATATAATACATACACAGTGACATAACAGCAGGTATATTATATATTACATACAGTACACAGTGACATACAGCAGGTATATTATGTATTACATACACACTGACATGCAGCAGCTATATTATATAATACATTACCACTGCCATACAGCAGGTATATTATATATATACACTAGCTGAGAGACCCCGGCGTTGCCCGGGATGTACTGTTCCCGTTCCTCTCTCCTCCCTCCTCCCCCCTCTCTCTGTTTGTCCCCCATTCACATCAATCCAGTCCCCCCCCCTCCCTCCCTCCTTTACAGCTTCATGTAGCGTGTGTGCGTCAGTCACTGGTGTGTTTGCGCTCGTGTCAGTGAGTCTGAGGCAGAAACACAAACACACACAGACTGACTGACGCACACACAGTCAATGTGTGCGTGTGTGTGCCTCAGTCAGTGTGTGCGTGCGTGTGTGCGTCAGTCAGGGTTTGTGTGCGCGTCAGTCAGTGTGTGCGTGCGGCAGTCAGTCAGTGTGTGTGCGCGTGCGGCAGTCAGTGTGTGTGTGTGGGGGGGGGTGTGTGCGCGTGCGGCAGTCAGTGTGCGCGCGTCAGTCGGTGTGTGTGTGTCAGTCTGTGTGTGTGTCAGTCGGTGTGTGTGTCAGTCGGTGTGTGTGTCCAGTCGGTGTGTGTGTCAGTCGGTGTGTGTGTCAGTCAGTGTGTGTGTGTGTGTGTGTGTGCGCGCGTC